>NC_044552.1:142435849-142681155 GCF_007565055.1 Rhinopithecus roxellana | reverse complement strand
CACAGAGTTACACTTATGTTTCATGGAGCAGTCCATTAACACTGTCTTTGAGGAATCTGAGAACGGCTTCTTTGGATCGCATTGAGGCCTACGCTGATAAAGGAAATTTCATCCGTTCAAAACGTGAAAGAAGCTTTCTGAGAAACTTCTTTCTGATCTGTGAGTTCATCTCACAGACTTATAACTTAGATTTCAGGAAGCAGTTTGCTAACACTCTTTTCGTGGAATCTGTAAAGTGATATTTGGGAGCCCATAGGGGCCCATGGTGAAAAAGGAAATATCCTCACATAATAACTAGAGAGAAGCTTTCTGAGAGATTCCTTTCTGATGTGTGGCTTCATCACACAGAGTTCCAACCATCCCTTCTGGTAACAGTTTGCTAACACTGTGGTCGTGGATTCTGCAAAGTTATATTTGGGAGCTCATTGAGGGCTATGGTGAAAAAGGAAATATCCTCACATAAAACTAAAGAAGCTTCTGAGAAACTGCATTGCCATGTGTGAATGCAACTCACAGAGTTACACGTTTCTCTTCAGTGATCAGTTTCCTAACACAGTTTTCTGGAAATCTCAATGGGATACCTCTGAACGCAGTGAAGCTTAAGGTGACAAAGGAAATATCCTCAGATGAAAACTAGAAAGAAGCCTGTTAGAAACTTCTTGGTGATGTGTGAATTCATCTCACAGAATTACACTTAAATTTCATGAAGCAGTCCATTAACACTCTCTTTGAGGAACCTGAAAGGACTTCCTTGGATCGCATTGAGGCCTACACTGATAAAGGAAATATCATCACTTCAAAAGGCGAAAGAAGCTTTCTGAGAAACTTCTTTGTGATCTGTGAACTCCTATCACAGAGTTACAACTTAGTTCTCAGGAAGCAGTTTGCTAACACTCTTGCCGTGGAAACTGCCAAGTGAGATTTGGGAGCCCATAGGGGCCCATGGTTAAAAAGGAAATATCCTCAGATAATACCTAGAGAGAAGCTTTCTGAGAGATTGCTTTCTGATATGTGACTTCATCACACAGAGTTCCACCCTTCCCTTCTTGGAACAGTTTCCTAACTCTGTTATCTTGTGTTCTGCAAAGTGATATTTGGGAGCTCACTGAGGGCTACGGTGAAAAAGGAAATGTGCTCAGATCAAAACTGGAAAGAAGCTTTCTGCGTAACTGCATTTCGATGTGTGAATGCAACTCACAGAGTTACCCGTTTCTCCTCAGTGACCAGTTTGCTACCTAAGTTTTCTGGAAATCTGCAATGGGATACCTCTTAGTGCAATGAAGCTTACGGTGACAAAGAAAATATCCTCAGATGAAAACTAGAAAGAAGCTTTCTTAGAAACTTCTTGGTGATGTGTGAATTCACCTCACAGAGTTACACTTATGTTTCGTGGAGCAGTCCATTAACACTGTCTTTGAGGAAACTGAGAAGGGCTTCCGTGGATCGCATTGAGGCCTACGCTGCTAAAGGAAATTTCATCCGTTCAAAACGTGAAAGAAGCTTTCTGAGAAATTTCTCTCTGATCTGTGAGTTCATCTCACAGATTTATAACTTTGACTTCAGGAAGCAGTTTGCTAACACTCTTTTCGTGGAATCTGTAAAGTGATATTTGGGAGCCCATAGGGCCCCATGATGAAAAAGGAAATATCCTCACATAATAACTAGAGAGAAGCTTTCTGAGAGATTGCTTTCTGATGTGTGACTTCATCACACAGAGTTCCACACTTCCCTTCTTGGAACAGTTTGCTAACACTGTTGTCGTTCACTCTGCAAAGGTATATTTGGGAGCTCATTGAGAGCTATGGTGAAAAAGGAAATATCCTCAGATCAAAACTGGAAAGAAGCCTTCTGAGAAAGTACATTGCCATGTGTGAATACAACTCACAGAGTTACACGTTTCCTTCAGTGATCAGTTTGTTAACACAGTTTTCTGGAAATCTGCAATTAGATACTTCATAGCGCAATGAACCTTACGGTGACAAAGGAAATATCCAAAGATGAAAACTAGAAAGAAGCTTTCTTAAAACTTCTTGGTGATGTGTGAATTCATCTCACAGAGTTTCACTTATGTTTCGTGGAGCAGTCCATTAAAACTGTCTTTGAGGAACCAGGAGAAGGGCTTCCTTGGATCGCATTGAGGCCTACGCTGAGAAAGGAAATTTCTTCCGTTCAAAACGTAAAAGAAGCTTTGTGATAAACCTCTTTCTGAACTGTGAGTTCATCTCACAGACTTATAACTTATACTTCAGGAAGCAGTTTGCTAACACTCTTTTCGTGGATTCTGGAAAGTGATATTTGGGAGCCCATAGCTGCCCATGAGGAAAAAGGAAATATCCTCACATAATAACTGGAGAGAAGCTTTCTGAGAGATTGCTTTCTGATGTGTGACTTCATCACACAGAGTTCCACCCTTCCCTTCTTGGAACAGTTTGCTAACACTGTTGTCGTGGATTCTGCAAAGGTACATTTGGGAGCTCATTGAGGGCTCTCGTGAAAAAGGAAATATCCTCACATAATAACTAAATAGAAGCTTTCTGAGAAACTGCATTGCCATGTGTGAATGCAACTCACAGAGTTACACGTTTCTCTTCAGTGATCAGTTTGTTAACTCAGTTTCTGGAAATCTGCATATAGAAACTTCATAGCACAATGAACCTTACGGTGACAAGGGAAATATCCACAGATGAAAACTAGAAAGAAGCTTTCTTAGAAACTTCTTGGTGATATGTGAATTCATCTCACAGAGTTACACTTATGTTTCGTGGAGCAGTCCGTTAACACTGTCTTTGAGGAACCTGAGAAGGGCTTCCTTGGATCGCATTGAGTACTACGCTGATAAAGGAAATTTCACCTGTTCAAAACGTGAAAGAAACTTTCTGAAATACTTCTTTCTGATCTGTGAATTCATCTCACAGAGTTACAACCTATGCCTCAAGAAGCAGTTTGCTAACACTCTTTTCGTGGAATCTGCAAAGTGATATTTGCTAGCCTATTGGGGCGCATTGTGAAATAGGAAATATCCTCACATATAACCAGAGAGAAGCTTTCTGAGAGATTGCTTTCTGATGTGTGACTTCATTACACAGAGTTCCACCCTTCCCTTCTTGGAACAGTTTGCTAACACTGTTGTCGTGGATTCTGCAAAGGTATATTTGGGAGCTTATTGAGGGCTATGGTGAAAAAACAATTATCCTCAGATCAAAACTGTCCCGACCTGCAGGACAGTCGATCGGGCCCTGGAAGGGGGAGTGTGAATGGAGGAGACAAGACAACACAAGAAATGGAGTCAAGACAAACAGCCTGATCAAGTCTCGTTTATTGAGTGTAGGGTCATGCCTTATATAGGCTGACAGGGGAATAGGTTGGGCCAGGGCGGTGACGGTGCCCGGGTCTTCTCAAATTACTATCATGCATGCGCCGTGGGTGTGTACTTTTCCCGGGCGCGGGATCGCGCCTGCGCCCTGGGCTGCATATCTTCCTGGGCGGGAAAATGTTTGTGCGCGCGCGGGAAATGTTGGCGCGCGCGGGAAAGGTTGGCGCGCGCGGGAAAGTTTAACGCGCGTGGGAGCAGTTTTGGCGCATGCGGGAGAAACTTAGGCGCGTGTGGGAAAAGCTTTGGGCGCGTGCGGGAAGTGTTTGTAAATAAAGAACCCGGGAATGTGCCCTCTTGCCTCCGCTTTGCGGAGATCAACAACAGAGGTCGGCTAATTCCAGGCCACATGGCTCTGGACAGGTCCCCCTTTTTTATATATAATTATGGCTAGAAGATTGTCCCTTGGGAACTGCGCCTTTCTTAGGTTGGAGTGATGCATCTCATCACTGGTACCCGTCATGGGATTAGGCAGTAGCTTATGTCGACCCGCTGTCTTAGATTAGTGAAAGATGATACTCTCTTACCCGTCATTGGCTGTCCAGTTCAGCGCATAGGGAAGGTGGTCATAATGGGTGTGAGTATGAACCGCCGCGATCTTCTTGTTCTAGGCGATGATAATGGACCTGTATAGGCTTCACTTGGATAGCCTCGATCTGTTGCTTAATGATGTCATGAGCTTATTGAAGACCAAAGGTCCTATAGAGAGTAAGAGCAATAGGCAAAGCAGGGGACCCAGGAATGGCATAAGATAGGGAAGGAGTCCATGGAACCCACTCCA
The DNA here is from genome assembly GCF_007565055.1 of Rhinopithecus roxellana. Lineage (NCBI taxonomy): Eukaryota > Metazoa > Chordata > Mammalia > Primates > Cercopithecidae > Rhinopithecus > Rhinopithecus roxellana. Next base: position 142,677,004 of record NC_044552.1, on the reverse strand, counting down.
AAATGGGTTATCGGTTATTTCTTTTCATCGTTTTTCTAGGTCTTCTTGTAGACACCTGATTTTGTCCCTGACGATCCCGGATTTGTTGGCATAGAAACAGCACTTCTCCTGTAAAGCCAAGCAGATGCCTCCCTGTTCTGCAGTTAGTAAATCTAGGCCTCTTCTATTTTGGAGCACTACTTCTGCCAGAGAATCTACCTGATCTTGTAAATCTTGTATAGTACTCGAAATGGCCTGCATATCTGAGATCAGTTGGCGAGACAATTTGGTGTATTGAGTAACAGAAACCCCTAGGCCTGTAGCCCCAGTTGCTACGGCAGTAGTTATGCCTAATCCTGCAAGGAAGGGGATAAATTGTATTGCCCTTTTGTTCCTTCCTAAAAAGTGATCTATAGCTGGGATAGGCACAGGTTCATCTCCAGGGATAATGTCTATGTCAGGTAAAAGTGTAGCTAAGACACAGCGTCCTGTCCAGTTAGTAGGTAAATAGGTATAAGCCCTATTATTGCCACATATAAAAACCGAGCTGTTTTTAGCAATGGTAACAGGAGTAACTGCGCTATTCTATCCCCTTGAGGAATGATAAAGATGTTGTCAATAGCCTTGGCCATGATTTTGATTTCTCCTATATAATCACTATCCACTATTCCTGGAAAGACCTGTAGGCCTTTCATGGTGACGCTGCTTCTCCCCAGGATTAATCCAAACATGTTTGAGGGTAGGGGCCCATATATACCCGTACTTACGGCCTGAGGTCCCATTTCAGGGGTTAATACTGTGTGGGAAGTGGAACAGAGGTCCAATCCTGCACTTCCTGGGGTTGCTCTACTAAGCTGTGAAACGGATTGTTGTTGGTTGGTACAAAACTGACCGCCCCATAAGCTTGTTTCGGGGCCTGGGGTCGGCCCCTCAATCCGTTTCCCTGCTGAGGTGTTAGGAGATTTCCTTGATTGTCAATTTTAGATTTACATTCGTTGGACCAATGTGTTCCTCTTATACACCTAGGGCAGAGGCCTGGAGCTTTTGCCTCTAAGGTCTTAGCTAGCTCTCCCTTACAATCCCTAGTGAAGTGTCCCATTTTTCCGCACTTGAAGCACCCCTTGCTATTTTTATTTTTACTAGCCAGGAAGTCTTTTATGGTTTGTCCACTAAAGGCAGCAGCCATAGCCAAACCCTGTTGATATGAGGGCCCTATGTCTGAACAGAGGCGGATGTAACCTGTTAAGTCTGTTTTCTTTCTATAAGGTCTGATTGCTGCCTGACAAGCCGGGTTAGCGTTTTCGTAAGCTAGCTGTTTTACATAATCCACCCCTGCCTCGGCATTTCCAAATATTCTGCTGGCTGTGGTTAACAGTCTATGTACAAAGTCTGCAAAAGGCTCATCAGGTCCTTGTTTGACCCCCGTGAGCGAGGCTCCTGGATCCCCCTTAACAGGAAGTTTTCTCCAGGCCTTGGTAGCTGCTGCTTGGATTTGAGAAAACAGTCCAGGATCATACTGCATCTGAGCATCGGTTTCTGTGTAATTACCCGAGCCAGTTAGCATATCAAAATCCCAACCATTTCTGGCTTGTTGGTTTCTCTTGGCCGTATCTCTACAATTTTCATAAAATTCTGACTTCCAAATCAGATGGTCGCCTCCGGAAAGAACTGCTCTAACTAAGGTATTCCAATCTATGGGAGTGAGCCAATTTTCGGCCACAGATTCGACTATGGCCAGGGTGTACGGGGCAGTAGCTCCGTATTGTGAGACAGCAGTTTTTAGTTCTTTTATTACAGTAAATTCAAACCCATTGTGGTGTCTCCAGGTTCCACCCTGCGCATCTGTAGTTTCCATTACTGGAAAAACATCTCGAGGTGAGGAATCCTCCCTATCCCTACTACCAAGCGACCTTCCTTTTGGGATATGCTCTCCGGGTCTCTGAGGGTGAGAGGGTTTCTCTATTCCTTTAGGGTATTGAACGCTCTCACTTCCTGTCCTTAATTTCTGCAATCTAGTGATTAAAGACTGATGTAGTTCTTCGAGCTATATTTGCTCTTCAAGCTGTGCAATTTTTTCTCTCAGCTCCTCTTTTGTGTCTATTACTGCCATAACTGTAGGGGCAGAAGCCTTATTATAGGGAGGGGAATAAGTAAGAGTTTGTGGCCAGTCAGAAGTATAATATTTTGCTGCCCCTTCCTCCAAATTATCCCAGTTTACTTCTGAAGGGTTAAAGTTATTTTTACTTTTGCTTTCATTAGTTGTAGATAAAATTGGGTATTTTTTGAACTTTTCCTTATTTGATGTTTCTATATTTGTCATTAAGGGGACCCCAGCCTCTTCCTCATCATTTTGTAGCCATATAAGGTCTATTTCTTTATTAGGTATGGATTTTTCGAGGTCGGTCTGGGAGCTGCCTCTTAATATTTCCTCAGTCTGAGTAACCACCGCCATTACCTCAGGATCTTTTTCTTTTTCCTTTTTATCTATTATATCTCTGAATAGATTCCAATAAGAAAAAGCTGTCACCGGAACCTTTTCTGGTCCAAAAGTACTATAGTAATCTTGAAAACAGTCTCCCACTCTACACCACCTCTTTATGTCAATGGTACCCTCTTGTGGAAACCAAGGGCAGGTTTCTTTTACAAAATCAAAAAACTTAAACAAATCATTACTTTTAACCTTTACTCCTCGTGTTTTTAAAGCCTCTTTTAATTGCCCTACATAAATTTGATGCTGGCTTAATTCTTGTCCCATAATCAGACACTGTTACTCACCTCTGGTTCCAACGCGGCTGGCTCCCACGACGTCCGGAGGAATTTCTTTCCACTTTCACTTTCGGCCGACTTTAATGCCTTCTTCCTCACTTTTTCCCCCGTGTCCAGGTCCCTGTTCGGGCGTCAGGTGTCCCGACCTGCAGGACAGTAGAACGGGCCCTGGAAGGGGGAGTGTGAATGGAGGAGACAAGAAAACACAAGAAATGGAGACAAGACAAACAGCCTGATCAAGTCTCGTTTATTGAGTGTAGGGTCATGCCTTATATAGGCTGGCAGGGGAAGAGGTTGGGCCACGGCGGTGACGGGGGCCGGGTCTTCTCAAATTAAAATCGCGCAAGCGCCGTGGGTTTGTACATTTTCCGTGCGCGGGATTGCGCCTGCGCCCTGGGCTGCATATCTTCCTGGGCGGGAAAATGTTTGCACGAGCGCGGGAAAGTTTGGCGCACGCGGGAAAGTTTGGCGCGCACGGGAACAGTTTTGGCGCGCACGGGAGAAACATAGGCGCGCGCGGGAGAAACTTAGGCACGTGCGGGAAAAGCTTTGGGCGCGTGCAGGAAGGGTGTGTAAATAAAGAACCCGGGAATGTGCCCTCTTGTCTCCTATTGCAGAGATCAAGCAACAGAGGTCGGCTAATTCCAAGCCTCATGGCTCCGGACACAAAACTGGAAAGAAGCCTTCTGAGAAACTGCATTCCCATGAATGAATGCAAATCACAGAGTTACACGTTTCTCTTCAGTGATCAGTTTGCTAACTAAGTTTTCTGGAAATCTGGAATGGGATACCTCTTAGCGCAATGAAGCTTATGGTGACAAAGGAAATATCCTCAGATGAAAACTAGAAAGAAGCTTTCTTAGAAACTTCTTGGTGATGTGTGAAATCATCTCACAGAGTTACACTTATGTTTCGTGGAGGAGTCCATTAACACTGTCTTTGAGGAACCTGAGAAGGGCTTCCTTGAATCGCATTGAGGCCTACGCTGATAAAGGAAATTTCTTCCGTTCAAAACGTGAAAGAAACTTTCTGAGAAACTGCGTTCTGATCTGTGATTTCATCACAAAGACTTATAACGTAGACTTCAGGAAGCAGTTTGCTAACACTGTTTTCGTGGAATCTGGAAAGTGATATTTGGGAGCCCATAGGGACCCATGATGAAAAAGGAAATAGCCTCACAAAATAACTAGAGAGAAGCTTTCTGAGAGATTGCTTTCTGATGTGTGACTGCTGCACACAGAGTTCCACCCTTCCCTTCTTGGAACAGTTTGCTAACACTGTTGTCGTGGATTCTGCAAAGGTATATTTCGGGGCTCTTGAGGGCTATGGTGAAAAAAGAAATATCCTCACATAATAACTAACGAGAAGCTTCCTGAGAAACTGCATTGCCATGTGTGAATGCAACTCACAGAGTTACACGTTTCTCTTCAGTGATCAGTTTGTTAATACAGTTTTCTGGAAATCTGCAATTCGATACTTCATAGCGCAATGAACCTTACGGTGACAAAGAAAATATCCACAAACGAAACCTAGAACGAAGCTTTCTTTGAAACTTCTTGGTGATGTGTGAATTCATCTCACAGAGTTACACTTATGGTTCATGGAGCAGTCCATTAACACTGTCTTGAGGAACCTGAGAAAGGCTTCCTCGGATCGCATTGAGGCCTACGCTGATAAAGGAAATTTGTTCCGTTCAAAACGTGAAAGAAGCTTTGTGAGAAACTTCTTTCTGATCTGTGAGTTCATCTCACAGACTAATAACTTAGACTTCAGCAATCAGTTTGCTAACACTCTTTTCGTGGAATCTGGAAAGTGATATTTGGGAGCCCATAGGGGCCCAGGGTGAAAAAGGCAATATCCTCACATAATAAATAGACAGAAGTTTTCTGAGAGATTGCTTTCTGATGTGTGATTCATCACACAGAGTTCCCCCCTTCCCTTCTTGGAACAGTTTGCTAACACTGTTTTCGTGGATTCTGCAAAGTATATTTGGGAGCTCATTGAGGGCTATGGTGAAAAAGGAAATATCCTCACATAATAACTAAAGAGAAGTTTTCTGAGAAACTGCATTGCCATGTGTGAATGCAATTCACAGAGTAACACGTTTCTCTTCAGTGATCAGTTTGTTAACACAGTTTTCTGGAAATCTGCAATTAGATACTTCATAGCGCAATGATCCTTACGGTGACAAAGGAAATATCCACAGATGAAAACTAGAAAGAAACTTTCTTAGAAAATTCTTGGTGATGTGTGAATTCATCTCACAGAGTTACACTTGTGTTTCGTGGAGCAGTCCATTATCCCTGTCATTGAGAAACCTGAGAAGGGCTTACATGGATCGCATTGAGACTACGAGGTAAAGGAAATATCATCCGTTCAAGACGTGAAAGAAGCCTGCTGAAAAACTTCTTTCTGATCTGTGAGTTCATCTCACACACTTGTAACTTAGACTTCAGGAAGCAGTTTGCGAACTCTGTTTTCGTGGAATATAGAAAGTGATATTTGGGACCCGATTGGGGCCCATGATGAAAAAGGAAATATCCTCACATAATGACTAGAGAGAAGGTTTCTGAGAGATTGCTTTCCGATGTGTGACGTCAGCACAGAGTTCCACCCATCCCTTCTGGAAACAGTTTGCAAACACTGTTGTCGTGGATTCTGCAAAGGTATATTTGGGAGCTCATTGAGGGCTATGGTGAAAAAGGAAATATCCTCAGATCAAAACTGGAAAGAACCCTTCCGAGAAACTGCATTGCCATGAGTGAATGCAACTCACAGAGTTACACGTTTCTCTTCAGTGATCGTTTGTTAACACAGCTTTCTGGCAATCTGCAATTTGATACTAATCGTCAATGAACCTTACGGTGACAAAGGAAATATCACATGATAAAAACGACAAAGAAGCTTTCTTAGAAACTTCTTGGTGCTGTGTGAATTCATCTCACAGAGTTCCACTTAGGTTTCGTGGAGCAGTCCATTAACACTGTGCTTGAGGAACCTGAGAAGGGCTTCCCTTGGATCGCATTGAGGCCTACGCTGATAAAGGAAATTTCTTCCGTTCAAAACGTCGAGAGAACCTTTCTGAGAAACTTCTTCTGATCTGTGAGTTCATCTCAAAGACATATAACTTAGACTTCAGGAAACAGTTGGCTAACATTCTTTTCGTGAATTCTGGAAGTGATAGTTTGCGGAGCCCATAGGGGCCCATGATGAATAAGGGAAATATCCTCACATAATTACTAGAGAGAGCTTTCTGAGAGATTTCTTTCTGATGTGTGACTTCATCACACAGGGTTCCACCTTCCCTTCATTTAACAATTTGCTAACGCTGTTGTCGTGGATTCTGCAAAGGTATATTTGGGAGCTCATTGAGGGCTAAGGTGAAAAAGGAAATATCCTCAGATCAAAAGTGGAAAGAAGCCTTCTGAGAAACTGCATTGCCGTGTGTGAATGCAACTCACAGAGTTACACGTTTCTCTTCAGTGATCAGTTTGCTAACTAAGTTTTCTGGAAATCTGCAATGGAATACTTCTTAGCGTAATGAAGCTTACGGTGACAAAGGAAGTATCCTCAGATGAATCTAGAAAGAAGCTTTCCTAGAAACTTCTTGGTGATGTGTGAATTCATCTCTCAGAGTTACACTTATGTTTCGTGGAGCACTGCATTAACACTGTCCTTGAGTAACCTGAGAAGGGCTTCCTTGGATCGCATTGAGGCCTACGCTGATAAAGGAAATTTCATCCGTTCAAAACGTGAATGAAGCTTTCTGAGAAACTACTTCCTGATCTGTGAGTTCATCTCACATACTTATAACTTCGACTTCAGGAAGCAGTTTGCGAACACTCTTTTCGTGGACTCTGGAAAGTGATATTTGGGAGCCCTTAGGCGCCCATGGTGAAAAAGGAAATATCCTCACAGATTAAATAGAGAGAAGCTTTCTGAGAGATTGCTTCCTGATATGTGACTTCATGACACAGGGTTCCACCCTTCCCTTCTAGGAACAGTTTCCTGCCACTGTTGTCGTGGATTCTGCAAAGGTATATTTGGGAGCTCATTGAGGGCTATGGTGATAAAGGAAATATCCTTACATAATAAAGAAAGAGAAGCTTTCTGAGAAACTTCTTTCTGATCTGTGAGTTCATCACACAGACGTATATCTCAGACTTCAGGAAGCAGTTTGTGAACACTCTTTTCGTGGATTCTGGAAAGTGATATTTGGGAGCCCATAGGGGCCCATGGTGAAACAGGAAATATCCTCACATTATAACTAGAGAGAGGTTCTGAGAGATTGCTTTCTGATGTGTGACTTCATCACACAGAGTTCCACCATTTCCTTCTTGGAACAGTTTCCTAACTCTGTTGTCGTGGATTCTGCAAAGGTATATTTGGGAGCTCATTGAGGGCTATGGTGAAAAAGGAAATATCCTCAGATCAAAACTGGAAAGAAGCCTTCTGAGAAACTGCATTGCCATGTGTGAATGCAACTCACAGAGTTACACGTTTCTCTTCAGTGATCAGTTGGTTAACAGAGTTTTCTGGAAATCTGCAATTAGATACTTCATAGCGCAATGAACCTTACGTTGACAAAGGAAATATTCTCAGATGAAAACTAGAAAGAAGCTTTCTTAGAAATTTATTGGTGATGTGTGAATTCATCTCACAGAGTTACACTTATGTTTCGTGGAGCAGTCCTTTAACACTGTTTTTGAGGAACCTGAGAAGGGCTTCCTTGGATCGCATTGAGGCCTACGCTGATAACGAATTTTCATCCGTTCAAAACGTGAAAGAAGCTTCTGAGAAACTTCATTCTGGTCTCTGAGTTCATCTCACAGACGTATAACTTAGACTTCAGGAAGCAGTTTGCGAACACTCTTTTCGTGGATTCTGGAAAGTGATATTTGGGAGCCCATAGGGGCCCATGGTGAAAAAGGAAATATCCTCACGTAATAACTAGAGAGAAGCTTTCTGCGAGATTGCTTTCTGATGTGTGACTTCATCACACAGAGTTCCACCCTTCCCTTCTTGGAACAGATTGCTAACACTGTTGTCGTGGATTCTGCAAAGTTATATTTGGGATCTCATTGAGGGCTATGGTGAAAAAGGAAATATCCTCAGATGAAAACTGGAAAGAAGCCTTCTGAGAAACTGCATTGCCATGAGTGAATGCAACTCACAGAGTTACACGTTACTCTTCAGTGATCAGTTAGCTAACTAAGTTTTCTGGAGATCTGCAATGGAATACCTCTTAGCGCAATGAACCTTACGGTGACAAAGGAAATATCCATCAGATGAAAAACTAGAAAGAAGCTTTCTTAGAAACTTCTTGGTGATGTGTGAATTCATCTCAAAGAGTTACACTTATGTTTCGTGGAGCAGTCCATTAACACTGTCTTTGAGGAACCTGAGAAGGGCTTCCTTGGATCGCATTGAGGCCTACGCTGATAAAGGAAATTCATCCGTTCAAAACGTGAAGAAGCTTTCTGAGAAACTTCTTTCTGATCTGTGAGTTCATCTCACAGACTTATAACTTAGACTTCAGGAAGCAGTTTGCTAACACTCTTTTCGTGGAATCTGGAAGTGATATTTGGGAGCCCATAGGGGCCCATGGTGAAAAAGGAAAATATCCTCACATAATAACTAGAGAGAAGCTTTCTGAGAGATTGCTTTCTGATGTGTGACTTCATCACACAGAGTTCCACCCTTCCCTTCTTGGAACAGTTTGCTAACTCTGTTATCGTGGGTTCTGCAAAGTGATAATTGGGAGCTCACTGAGGACTATGGTGAAAAAGGAAATATCCTAAGATCAAAACTGGAAAGAAGCCTTTTGAGAAACTGCATTTCAATAAGTGAATGCAACTCACAGATTACACGTTTCTCTTCAGTGTTCAGTTTGCTAACACAGTTTTCTGGAAACTGCAATGGGATACTTCAGAACGCAATGAAGCTTACGGTTACAAAGGAAATATCCTCAGATGAAAACTAGAAAGAATCTTTCTTAGAAACTTCTTGGTGCTGTGGGAATTCATCTCACGGAATTACACTTCTGTTTCATGCAGCAGTCCGTTAATATTGTATTTGAGGAACCTGAGAAGGACTTCTTTGGATCGCATTGAGGCCTACGCTGGTAAAGGAAATATCACCCATTCAGAACGTGAAAGAAGCTTTCTGAGAAACTTCTTTGTGATCTGTGAATTCCTCTCACGGAGTTACAGCTTAGTTTTCAGGAGGCAGTTTGCTAACACTCTTTTCGTGGAATCTGCCAAACTGAGATTTGGAGCCCATAGGGGCCCTGGTGAAAAAGGAAATATCCTCAGATAATAACTAGAGAGAAGCTTTCTGAGAGATTGCTTTCTGATGTGTGACTTCGTCACACAGAGTTCCACCCTTCCCTTCTTGGAAACAGTTTGCTAACTCTGTTATCTTGTGTTCTGCAAAGTGATATTGGGAGCTCACTGAGGGCTATGGTGAAAAAGGAAATATCCTCAGATCAATAACTGGAAAGAAGCCTTCTGAGAAACTGCATTTCGATGTGTGAATGCAACTCACAGAGTTACACTGTTTCTCTTCAGTGTTCAGTTTGCTAACACAGTTTTCTGGAAATCTGCAATGGGATACTTCTGAACGCAATGAAGCTTACGGTGACAAAGGAAATATCCTCAGATGAAAACTAGAAAGAAGCTTCTTAGAAACTTCTTGGTGATGTGTGAATTCATCTCACAGAAGTTACACTTATGTTTCATGCAGCAGTCCATTAACACTGTCTTTGAGGAACCTGAGAAGGATTTCTTTGGATCGCATTGAGGCCTACACTGATAAAGGAAATATCATCAGTTCAAAAAGGTGAAGAAGCTTTCGGAGAAACTTCTTTGTGATCTGTGAATTCCTCTCACAGACTTACATCGTAGTTCTCAGGAAGCAGTTTGCTAACACTCTTTTCGTGGAACCTGCCAAATGAGATTTTGGGAGCCCATAGGGGCCATGGTGAAAAGGAAATATCCTCAGATAATAACTAGAAGAAGCTTTCTGAGAGATTGCTTTCTGATGTGTGACTTCATCACCCAAAGTTCCACCCTTCCCTTCCTTGAAGAGTTTGCTAACTCTGTTATCTTGTGTTCTGCAAAGTGATAATTGGGAGCTCACTGAGGACTATGGTGAAAAAGGAAATATCCTCAGATCAAAACTGGAAAGGAAGCCTTCTGAGAAACTGCATTTCGATGTGTGAATGCAACTCACAGAGTTACACGTTTCTCTTCAGTGTTCAGTTTGCTAACACAGTTTTCTGGAAAATCTGCAATGGGATACTTCTAGAACGCAATGAAGCTTACGGTGACAAAGGAAATATCCTCAGATGAAAACTAGAAAGAATCTTTCTTAGAAACTTCTTGGTGATGTGTGAATTCATCTCACGAATTACACTTCTGTTTCATGCAGCAGTCCATTAATACTTGTATTTGAGGAACCTGAGAAGGACTTCTTTGGATCGCATTGAGGCCTACGCTGGTAAAGGAAATATCATCCAGTTCAAAACGTGAAAGAAGCTTTCTGAGAAACTTCTTTGTGATCTGTGAATTCCTCTCACAGAGTTACAGCTTAGTTCTCAGGAAGCAGTTTGCTAACACTCTTTTCGTGGAATCTGCCAAAGAGATTTGGGAGCCCATAGGGGCCCATGGTGAAAAAGGAAATATCCTCAGATAATAACTAGAGAGAAGCTTTCTGAGAGATTGCTTTCTGATGTGTGACTTCATCACATAGAGTTCCACCCTTCCCTTCTTGGAAACAGTTGCTAAACTCTGTTTATCTTTATGTTCTGCCAAAGTGATATTTGGAAGCTCACTGAGGGCTATGGTGAAAAGGAAATATCGTCAGATCAAAACTGGAAAGAAGCCTTCTGAGAAACTGCATTTCGATGTGTGAATGCAATCACAGAGTTACACGTTTCTCTTCAGTGTTCAGTTTGCTAACACTGTTTTCTGGAAATCTGCAATGGGATACTTCTGAACGCAATGAAGCTTACGAGTGACAAAGGAAATATCCTCAGATGAAAGACTAGAAAGAAGCTTGTCTAGCAAACTTCTTGGTGATGTGTGAATTCATCTCACAAAGTTACACTTATGTTTCATGCAGCATTCCATTAACACTGTCTTTGAGGAACCTGAGAAGGACTTCTTTGGATCGCATTGAGGCCTACGCTGATAAAGGAAATATCATCAGTTCAAAACGTGAAAGAAGCTTTCTGAGAAACTTCTTGTGATCTGTGAATTCCTCTCACAGAGTTACAACTTAGTTCTCAGGAAGCAGTTTGCTAACACTCTTTTCGTGGAATCTGCCAAATGAGATTTGGGAGCCATAGGGGCCATGGTGAAAAAGGAAATATCCTCAGATAATAACTAGAGAGAAGCTTTCTGAGAGATTGCTTTCTGATGTGTGACTTCATCACACAGAGTTCCACCCTTCCCTTCTTGGAAGAGTTTGCTAACTCTGTTATCTTGTGTTCTTCAAAGTGATATTGGGAGCTCACTGAGGGCTATGGTGAAAAGGAAATATCCTCAGATCAAAACTGGAAAGAAGCCTTCTGAGAAACTGCATTTCGATGTGTGAATGCAACTCACAGAGTTACACGTTTCTCTTCAGTGTTCAGTTGCTAACACAGTTTTCTGGAAATCTGCAATGGGATACTTCTGACGCAATGAAGCTTACGGTGACAAAGGAAATATCCTCAGATGAAAACTAGAAAGAAGCTTTCTTAGAAACTTCTTGGTGATGTGTGAATTCATCTCACAGAGTTACAATTATGTTTCGTGGAGCAGTCCATAAACACTGTCTTTGAGGAATCTGAGAACGGCTTCTTTGGATCGCATTGAGGTCTACGCTGATAAAGGAAATTTCATGCGTTCAAAACGAGAAAGAAGCTTTCTGAGAAACTTCTTTCTGATCTGTGAGTTCATCTCACAGACTTATAACTTAGATTTCAGGAAGTAGTTAGCTAACACTCATTTCGTGGAATTTGTAAAGTAATATTTGGGAGCCCATAGGGGCCCATAGTGAAAAAGGAAATATTCTCACATAATAACTAAAGAGAAGCTTTCTGAGAAACTGCATTGCCATGTGTGAATGCAACTCACAGAGTTACACGTTTTTCCTCAGTGATCAGTTTGTTAACACAGTTTTCTGGAAATTGCCATTAGATACTTCATAGCGCAATGAACCTTACGGTGACAAAGGAAATATCCACAGATGAAACTAGAAAGAAGCTTTCTTAGAAACTTCTTGGTGATGTGTGAATTCATCTCACAAAGTTACACTTATGTTTTGTGCAGCAGTTCCGTTAACACTGCTCTTTGAGGAACCTGAGAAGGACTTCTTGGATCACATTGAGGCCTACGCTGATAAAGGAAATATCAGCAGTTCAAAACGTGAAAGAAGCTTTCTGAGAAACTTCTTTGTGATCTGTGAATTCATCTCACAGAGCTTACAACTTAGTCTTCAGGAAGCAGTTTACTAACACTCTTTTCGTGGAATCTGCCAAATGAGATTTGGGAGCCCATAGGGCCCATGGTGAAAAAGGAAATATCCTCAGATAATAACTAGAGAGAAGCTTTCTGAGAGATTTCTTTCTGATGTGTGACTTCATCACACAGAGTTCCACCGTTCCCTTCTTGGAACAGTTCGCTAACACTGTTATCATGGAATTCTGCAAAGGTATATTTGGGAGCAAATTGAGGGCTATGGTGAAAAAGGAAATATCCTCAGATCAAAACTGAAAGAAGCTTCTGAGAAACTGCATTGCCATGAGTGAATGCAACTCACAGAGTTACACGTTTCTCTTCAGTGTTCAGTTTGCTAACTAAGTTTTCTGAAATCTGCAATGGGACACCTCTTAGTGCAATGAATCTTATGGTGACAACGGAAATATCCTCAGATGAAAACTAGAAAGAAGCTTTCTTAGAAACTTCTTGGTGATGTGTGAATTCATCTCACAGAGTTACACTTATGTTTGGTGGAGCAGTCCATTAACAATGTCTCTGAGGAACCTGAGAAGGGCTTCCTTGGATCGCATATAGGCCTACGCTGATAAAGGAAATTTCATCCGTTCAAAACGTGAAAGAAGCCTTCTGAGAAACTTCTTTCTGCTCTGTGAGTTCATCTCACAGACTTATAACTTAGACTTCAGGAAGCAGTTTGCTAACACTCTTTTCGTGGAATCTGGAAAGTGATATTTGGGAGCCCATAGAGGCCCATTATGAAAAAGGAAATATCCTCACATAATAACTAAAGAAAGCTTTCTGAGAAACTGCATTGCCATGTGGGAATGCAACTCACAGAGTTACACGTTTCTCCTCAGTGATCAGTTGGTAAACACAGTTTTCTGGAAATCTGCCATTAGATACTTCATAGCGCAATGAACCTTACGGTGACAAAGGAAATATCCACAGATGAAAACTAGAACGAAGCTTTTTAGAAAATTCTTGGTGATGTGTGAATTCATCTCACAGAGTTACACTTATGTTTCGTGGAGCAGTCCATTAACACTGTCTTTGAGGAATCTGAGAACGGCTTCTTTGGTTCGCATTGAGGCCTACGCTGATAAAGGAAATTTCATCCGTTCAATACGTGAAAGAAGCTTTCTGAGAAACTTATTTCTGATCTGTGAGTTCATCTCACAGACTTATAATTTAGATTTCAGGAAGCAGTTTGCTAACACTCTTTTCGTGGAAACTATAAAGCAATATTTGGGAGCCCATAGTGGCCCATGGTGAAAAAGGAAATATCCTCATCAGGTAATAACTAGAGAGAAGCTTTCTGAGAGATGCCTTTCTGATGTCTGACTTCGTTTCACACAGCGTTCCAACCTTCCCTTCATTGGAACAATTATGCTAACTCTGTTACCTTGTGTTCTGGCAAAGTGATATTTGCTGAGCTCACTTGCGGGTTATGGTGAAAAAGGAAATATCCTCAGCTCAAACACTGGAAAGAAGCCTTCCTGAGTAAACTGCATTTTGATGTGTGAATGCAACTCACTGGAGTTCACGAATTTCTTCCTCAGTGTACAGTTTGCCAACACATTTTTCTGGAAATCTGCAGTGGAATACTTCTGTGAACGCCAATGAAGCTTACGGTGACACAAGGGAATATCCCTCAGATGAAAGCTAGAAAGAACGCTTTCTTAGAAACTTCTTGGTGATTGTGTTGAATTCATCTCACAAAGTTACCAATTATTTTTCGTTGCAGCATTCCATTACCATGTCTTTGAGGAACTGAGAAGGACTCTTTGGATCGCATTGAGGCCTACGCTGGTAAAGGAAATATCATCAGTTCAAAACGTGAAAGAACCTTTCTGAGAAACTTCTTTGTGATCTGTGAATTCCTCTCACAGAGTTTCAGCTTAGTTCTCAGGAAGCAGTTTGATAACAATCTTTTCGTGGAATATGCCAAGTGAGATTGCTTAGCCCGTGGGGGTCCATGGTAAAAAAGGAAATATCCTCAGATCAAAACTGAAAAGAAGCCTTCTGAGAAACTGCATTTCCATGTGTGAATGCAACTCACAGAGTTCCACGTTTCTCTTCTGTGTTCAGTTTGCTAACACAGTATTCGGGATATCTGCAATGGGATACTGCTGAACGCAATGAAGCTTACGGTGACAAAGGAAATATCCTCAGATGAAAACTAGAAACAAGCTCTGTTAGAAACTTCTTGGTGATGTGTGAATTCATCTCACAGAATTACACTTCTGTTTCATGAAGGAGTCCATTAACACTGTCTTTGAGGAACCTGAGAAGGACATCCTTTGGATCGTATTGAGGCCTACGTTGATAAAGGAAATTCCATGCGTTCAAAACGTGTAAGCAGCTTTCTGAGAAACTTCTTTCTGATCTGTGAGTTCACCTCACAGACTTATAACTTAGATTTCAGGAAGCTGTTTGCTAACACTCTTTTCGTGGAATCTGTAAAGTGATATTTGGGAGCCCATAGGGGCCCTTAGTGAAAAAGAAAATATCCTCACATAATAAATAAAGAGAAGCTTTCTGAGAAACTGCATTGCTATGTCTGAATGCAACTCACACAGTTATACGTTTCTCCTCAGTGATCAGTTTGTTAACACAGTTTTCTGGAAATCTGCAGTTAGATACTTCATAGCGCAATGAACCTTACGGTGAAAAAGGAAATATCCACAGATGAAAACTAGAAAGAAGCTTTCTTAGAAACTTCTTGGTAATGGGTGAATTCATCTCACAGAGTTACACTTATGTTTCGAGGAGCAGTCCATAAACACTGTCTTTAAGGTATCAGAGAAAGGACTTCTTTGGATCGCATTGAGGCCTACACTGATAAAGGAAATATCATCAGTTCAAAACGTGAAAGAAGCTCTCTGAGAAACTTCTTTGTGATCTCTGAATTCCTCTCACAGAGTTACAGCTTAGTTACCAGAAAGCTGTTTGCTAACACTCTTTTCGTGGAATCTGCCAATGAGATTTGTTAGCCCATAGGGGCCCATGGTGAAAAAGGAAATATCCTCAGATAATAACTAGAGAGAAGCTTTCTGAGGGATTGCTTTGTGATGTGTGACTTCATCACACAGAGTTCCACCCTTCCCTTCTTGGAAGAGTTTGCTAACTCTCTTATCTTGCGTTCTGCAAAGTGATATTTGGGAGCTCACTGAGGGTTATGGTAATATAGGAAATATCCTCAGATCAAAACTGGAAAGAAGCCTTTTGAGAAACTGCATTTTGATACGTGAATGCAACTCACAGAGTTACACGTTATTCTTCAGTGTTCAGTTTGTTAACACAGTTTTCTGGAAATCTGCAATGGAATACTGCTAAATGCAATGAAGCTTACGGTGACAGAGGAAATATCCTCAGATGAAAACTAGAAAGAAGCTTTCTTAGAAACTTCTTGGTGATGTGTGAATTCATCTCACAAACTTACACTTATATTTCTTGCAGCATTCCATTAACACTGTTTTGAGGAACCTGACAAGGACTTCTCTGGATCGTATTGAGGCCTACGCTGATTAAGGAAATATCATCAGTTCAAAACGTGAAAAAACTTCTGTGAAACTTCTTTGTGATCTGTGAATTCTCTCAGAGTTATAGCTTAGTTCTCGGGAAGCAGTTTGATAACACTCTTTCCATGGAATCTGCCAAGTGAGATTTGGGAGCCCTTAGGGGCCCATGGTGAAAAAGGAAATATCCTCAGATAATGACTGGAGAGAAGCTTTCTGAGACACTGCTTTCTGATGTGTGACTTCATCACACAGAGTTCCACACTGCCCTTCTTGGAACAGTGTGGAAACTCTGTTATCTTGTGTTCTGCAAAGTGATATTTGGGAGCTCACTGATGGCTATGGTGAAAAAGGAAATATCGTCAGATCAAAACTGGAAAGAAGCCTTCTGAGAACTGCATTTCGATGTGTGAATGCAACTCACAGAGTTCCACGTTTCTCTTCAGTGTTGAGTTTGCTAACACTGATTTCTGGAAATCTGCAATGGGATACTTCTGAACGCAATGAAGCTTACGGTGACAAAGGAAATATCCTCAGATGAAACCTAGAAAGAAGCTTTCTTAGAAACTTCTTGGTGATGTGTGAATTTATCTCACAAAGTTACACTTACGTTTCATGCAGCATTCCATTAACACTGTCTTTGAGGAACCGGAGAAGGACTTCTTTGGATCTCCTTGAGGAATACGCTGATTAAGGAAATATCATCAGTTCAAACCGTGGAAGAAGCTTTCTGAGAAACTTCTTTGTTATCTGTGAATTCCTCTCACATAGTTACAACTTAGTTCTCAAGAAGCAGTTTGCTAACACTCTTTTCATGATATCTGCCAATTGAGATTTGGGAGCAAATAGTTGCCCATGGTGAAAAAGGAAATATCCTCAGATAATAACAAGGGAGAAGCTTTCAGAGAGATTCCCTACGGATGTGTAACTTCATCACATACAGTTCCACCCTTCCCTTCTGGGAAGATTTTGCTAACTCTTTTATCATGTGTTCTGCAAAGTGTTATATGGGAGCTCACTGAGGGCTATGGTGAAAAAGGAAATATCCTCAGAACAAAACTGGAAAGAAGCCTTCTGAGAAACTGCATTTCGATGTGTGAATGCAACTCACAGAGTTATACGTTTCTCTTCAGTGTTCAGTTTCCTAACACAGTTTTCTGGAAATCTGCAATGGGATACCTCTGAACGCAGTGAAGCTTAAGGTGACAAAGGAAATATCCTCATATGAAAACTAGAAAGAAGCTCTGTTAGAAACTTCTTGGTGATGTGTGAATTCATCTCACAGAATTACACTTAAATTTCATGAAGCAGTCCATTAACACTCTCTTTGAGGAACCTGAAAAGGACTTCCTTGGATCGCATTGAGGCCTACACTGATAAAGGAAATATCATCACTTCAAAAGGCGAAAGAAGCTTTCTGAGAAACTTCTTTGTGATCTGTGAACTCCTATCACAGAGTTACAACTTAGTTCTCAGGAAGCAGTTTGCTAACACTCTTGCCGTGGAAACTGCCAAGTGAGATTTGGGAGCCCATAGGGGCCCATGGTTAAAAAGGAAATATCCTCAGATAATACCTAGAGAGAAGCTTTCTGAGAGATTGCTTTCTGATATGTGACTTCATCACACAGAGTTCCACCCTTCCCTTCTTGGAACAGTTTCCTAACTCTGTTATCTTGTGTTCTGCAAAGTGATATTTGGGAGCTCACTGAGGGCTACGGTGAAAAAGGAAATGTGCTCAGATCAAAACTGGAAAGAAGCTTTCTGCGTAACTGCATTTCGATGTGTGAATGCAACTCACAGAGTTACCCGTTTCTCCTCAGTGACCAGTTTGCTACCTAAGTTTTCTGGAAATCTGCAATGGGATACCTCTTAGTGCAATGAAGCTTACGGTGACAAAGAAAATATCCTCAGATGAAAACTAGAAAGAAGCTTTCTTAGAAACTTCTTGGTGATGTGTGAATTCACCTCACAGAGTTACACTTATGTTTCGTGGAGCAGTCCATTAACACTGTCTTTGAGGAAACTGAGAAGGGCTTCCGTGGATCGCATTGAGGCCTACGCTGCTAAAGGAAATTTCATCCGTTCAAAACGTGAAAGAAGCTTTCTGAGAAATTTCTCTCTGATCTGTGAGTTCATCTCACAGATTTATAACTTTGACTTCAGGAAGCAGTTTGCTAACACTCTTTTCGTGGAATCTGTAAAGTGATATTTGGGAGCCCATAGGGCCCCATGATGAAAAAGGAAATATCCTCACATAATAACTAGAGAGAAGCTTTCTGAGAGATTGCTTTCTGATGTGTGACTTCATCACACAGAGTTCCACACTTCCCTTCTTGGAACAGTTTGCTAACACTGTTGTCGTTCACTCTGCAAAGGTATATTTGGGAGCTCATTGAGAGCTATGGTGAAAAAGGAAATATCCTCAGATCAAAACTGGAAAGAAGCCTTCTGAGAAAGTACATTGCCATGTGTGAATACAACTCACAGAGTTACACGTTTCCTTCAGTGATCAGTTTGTTAACACAGTTTTCTGGAAATCTGCAATTAGATACTTCATAGCGCAATGAACCTTACGGTGACAAAGGAAATATCCAAAGATGAAAACTAGAAAGAAGCTTTCTTAAAACTTCTTGGTGATGTGTGAATTCATCTCACAGAGTTTCACTTATGTTTCGTGGAGCAGTCCATTAAAACTGTCTTTGAGGAACCGGAGAAGGGCTTCCTTGGATCGCATTGAGGCCTACGCTGAGAAAGGAAATTTCTTCCGTTCAAAACGTAAAAGAAGCTTTCTGAGAAACCTCTTTCTGATCTGTGAGTTCATCTCACAGACTTATAACTTATACTTCAGGAAGCAGTTTGCTAACACTCTTTTCGTGGATTCTGGAAAGTGATATTTGGGAGCCCATAGCTGCCCATGATGAAAAAGGAAATATCCTCACATAATAACTGGAGAGAAGCTTTCTGAGAGATTGCTTTCTGATGTGTGACTTCATCACACAGAGTTCCACCCTTCCCTTCTTGGAACAGTTTGCTAACACTGTTGTCGTGGATTCTGCAAAGGTACATTTGGGAGCTCATTGAGGGCTCTCGTGAAAAAGGAAATATCCTCACATAAAAACTAAACAGAAGCTTTCTGAGAAACTGCATTGCCATGTGTGAATGCAACTCACAGAGTTACACGTTTCTCTTCAGTGATCAGTTTGTTAACTCAGTTTTCTGGAAATCTGCATATAGAAACTTCATAGCACAATGAACCTTACGGTGACAAGGGAAATATCCACAGATGAAAACTAGAAAGAAGCTTTCTTAGAAACTTCTTGGTGATATGTGAATTCATCTCACAGAGTTACACTTATGTTTCGTGGAGCAGTCCGTTAACACTGTCTTTGAGGAACCTGAGAAGGGCTTCCTTGGATCTCATTGAGTTCTACACTGATAAAGGAAATTTCATCTGTTCAAAACGTGAAAGAAACTTTCTGAGATACTTCATTCTGATCTGTGAATTCATCTCACAGAGTTACAACCTATGCCTCATGAAGCAGTTTGCTAACACTCTTTTCTTGGAATCTGCAAAGTGATATTTGCTAGCCTATTGGGGCGCATTGTGAAATAGGAAATATCCTCACATATAACCAGAGAGAAGCTTTCTGAGTGATTGCTTTCTGATGTGTGACTTCATTACACAGAGTTCCACCCTTCCCTTCTTGGAACAGTTTGCTAACACTGTTGTCATGGATTCTGCAAAGGTATATTTGGGAGCTTATTGAGGGCTATGGTGAAAAAGCAAATATCCTCAGATCAAAACTGTCCTGACCTGCAGGACAGTCGATCGGGCCCTGGAAGGGGGAGTGTGAATGGAGGAGACAAGACAACACAAGAAATGGAGTCAAGACAAACAGCCTGATCAAGTCTCGTTTATTGAGTGTAGGGTCATGCCTTATATAGGCTGACAGGGGAATAGGTTGGGCCAGGGCGGTGACGGGTCCTGGGTCTTCTCAAATTACTATCATGCATGCGCCGTGGGTGTGTACTTTTCCCGGGCGCGGGATCGGGCCTGCGCCCTGGGCTGCATATCTTCCTGGGCGGGAAAATGTTTGTGCGCGTGCGGGAAAGGTTGGCGCGTGCGGGAAAGGTTGGCGCGCGCGGGAACAGTTTTGGCGCATGCGGGAGAAACTTAGGCGCCTGCGGGAAAAGCTTTGGGCGCGCGCGGGAAGTGTTTGTAAATAAAGAACCCGGGAATGTGCCCTCTTGTCTCCGCTTTGCGGAGATCAACAACAGAGGTCGGCTAATTCCAGGCCACATGGCTCTGGACAGGTCCCCTTTTTTATATATAATTATGGCTAGAAGATTGTCCCTCGGGAACTGCGCCTGTCTTAGGTTGGAGTAATGCATCTCATCACTGATACCCGTCATGGGATTAGGCAGTAGCTTATGTCGGCCCTCCTGTCTTAGATTAGTGAAAGATGATACTCTCTTACCCGTCATTGGCTGTCCAGTTCAGCGCATAGGGAAGGTGGTCATAATGGGTGTGAGTATGAACCGCCGCGATCTTCTTGTTCTAGGCGATGATAATGGACCTGTATAGGCTTCGCTTGGATAGCCTCGATCTGTTGCTTAATGATGTCATGAGCTTATTGAAGACCAAAGGTCCTATAGAGAGTAAGAGCAATAGGCAAAGCAGGGGACCAAGGAATGGTATAAGATAGGGAAGGAGTCCATGGAACCCACTCCAAAATGGGTTATCGGTTATTTCTTTTCATCATTTTTCTAGGTCTTCTTGTAGACACCTGATTTTGTCCCTGACGATCCCGGATTTGTTGGCATAGAAACAGCACTTCTCCTGTAAAGCCAAGCAGATGCCTCCCTGTTCTGCAGTTAGTAAATCTAGGCCTCTTCTATTTTGGAGCACTACTTCTGCCAGAGAATCTACCTGATCTTGTAAATCTTGTATAGTACTCGAAATGGCCTGCATATCTGAGATCAGTTGGCGAGACAATTTGGTGTATTGAGTAACAGAAACCCCTAGGCCTGTAGCCCCAGTTGCTACGGCAGTAGTTATGCCTAATCCTGCAAGGAAGGGGATAAATTGTATTGCCCTTTTGTTCCTTCCTAAAAAGTGATCTATAGCTGGGATAGGCACAGGTTCATCTCCAGGGATAATGTCTATGTCAGGTAAAAGTGTGGCTAAGACACAGCGTCCTGTCCAGTTAGTAGGTAAATAGGTATAAGCCCTATTATTGCCACATATAAAAACCGAGCTGTTTTTAGCAATGGTAACAGGAGTAACTGCGCTATTCTATCCCCTTGAGGAATGATAAAGATGTTGTCAATAGCCTTGGCCATGATTTTGATTTCTCCTATATAATCACTATCCACTATTCCTGGAAAGACCTGTAGGCCTTTCATGGTGACGCTGCTTCTCCCCAGGATTAATCCAAACATGTTTGAGGGTAGGGGCCCATATATACCCATACTTACGGCCTGAGGTCCCATTTCAGGGGTTAATACTGTGTGGGAAGTGGAACAGAGGTCCAATCCTGCGCTTCCTGGGGTTGCTCTACTAAGCTGTGAAAAGGATTGTTGTTGGTTGGTACAAAACTGACCGCCCCATAAGCTTGTTTCGGGGCCTGGGGTCGGCCCCTCAATCCGTTTCCCTGCTGAGGTGTTAGGAGATTTCCTTGATTGTCAATTTTAGATTTACATTCGTTGGACCAATGTGTTCCTCTTATACACCTAGGGCAGAGGCCTGGAGCTTTTGCTTCTAAGGTCTTAGCTAGCTCTCCCTTACAATCCCTAGCGAAGTGTCCCATTTTTCCGCACTTGAAGCACCCCTTGCTATTTTTATTTTTACTAGCGAGGAAGTCTTTTATGGTTTGTCCACTAAAGGCAGCAGCCATAGCCAAACCCTGTTGATATGAGGGCCCTATGTCTGAACAGAGGCGGATGTAACCTGTTAAGTCTGTTTTCTTACTATAAGGTCTGATTGCTGCCTGACAAGCCGGGTTAGCGTTTTTGTAAGCTAGCTGTTTTACATAATCCACCCCTGCCTCGGCATTTCCAAATATTCTGCTGGCTGTGGTTAAAAGTCTATGTACAAAGTCTGCAAAAGGCTCATCAGGTCCCTGTTTGACCCCCGTGAGCGAGGCTCCTGGATCCCCCTTAACAGGAAGTTTTCTCCAGGCTTTGGTAGCTGCTGCTTGGATTTGAGAAAACAGTCCAGGATCATACTGCATCTGAGCATCGGTTTCTGCGTAATTACCCGAGCCAGTTAGCATATCAAAATCCCTACCATATCTGGCTTGTTGGTTTCTCTTGGCCGTATCTCTACAATTTTCATAAAATTCTGACTTCCAAATCAGATGGTCGCCTCCAGAAAGAACTGCTCTAACTAAGGTATTCCAATCTATGGGAGTGAGCCAATTTTCGGCCACAGATTCGACTATGGCCAGGGTGTACGGGGCAGTAGCTCCGTATTGTGAGACAGCAGTTTTTAGTTCTTTTATTACAGTAAATTCAAACCCATTGTGGTGTCTCCAGGTTCCACCCTGCGCATCTGTAGTTTCCATTACTGGAAAAACATCTCGAGGTGAGGAATCCTCCCTATCCCTACTACCAAGCGACCTTCCTTTTGGGACATGCTGTCCGGGTCTCTGAGGGTGAGAGGGTTTCTCTATTCCTTTAGGGTATTGAACGCTCTCACTTCCTGTCCTTAATTTCTGCAATCTAGTGATTAAAGACTGATGTAGTTCTTCGAGCTTTATTTGCTCTTCAAGCTGTGCAATTTTTTCTCTCAGCTCCTCTTTTGTGTCTATTACTGCCATAACTGTAGGGGCAGAAGCCTTATTATAGGGAGGGGAATAAGTAAGAGTTTGTGGCCAGTCAGAATTATAATATTTTGCTGCCCCTTCCTCCAAATTATCCCAGTTTACTTCTGAAGGGTTAAAGTTATTTTTACTTTTGCTTTCATTAGTTGTAGATAAAATTGGGTATTTTTTGAACTTTTCCTTATTTGATGTTTCTATATTTGTCATTAAGGGGACCCCAGCCTCTTCCTCGTCATTTTGTAGCGACATAAGGTCTATTTCTTTATTAGGTATGGATTTTTCGAGGTCGGTCTGGGAGCTGCCTCTTAATATTTCCTCAGTCTGAGTAACCACCGCCATTACCTCAGGATCTTTTTCTTTTTCCTTTTTATCTATTATATCTCTGATTAGATTCCAATAAGAAAAAGCTGTCACCGGAACCTTTTCTGGTCCAAAAGTACTATAGTAATCTTGAAAACAGTCTCCCACTCTACACCACCTCTTTATGTCAATGGTACCCTCTTGTGGAAACCAAGGGCAGGTTTCTTTTACAAAATCAAAAAACTTAAACAAATCATTACTTTTAACCTTTACTCCTCGTGTTTTTAAAGCCTCTTTTAATTGCCCTACATAAATTTGATTATGGCTTAATTCTTGTCCCATAATCAGACACTGTTACTCACCTCTGGTTCCAACGCGGCTGGCTCCCACGACGTCCGGAGGAATTTCTTTCCACTTTCACTTTCGGCCGACTTTAATGCCTTCTTCCTCACTTTTTCCCCCGTGTCCAGGTCCCTGTTCGGGCGTCAGGTGTCCCGACCTGCAGGACAGTAGAACGGGCCCTGGAAGGGGGAGTGTGAATGGAGGAGACAAGAAAACACAAGAAATGGAGACAAGACAAACAGCCTGATCAAGTCTCGTTTATTGAGTGTAGGGTCATGCCTTATATAGGCTGGCAGAGGAAGAGGTTGGGCCACGGCGGTGACGGGGGCCGGGTCTTCTCAAATTAAAATCGCGCAAGCGCCGTGGGTTTGTACTTTTCCCGTGCGCGGGATTGCACCTGCGCCCTGGGCTGCATATCTTCCTGGGCGGGAAAATGTTAGCACGAGCGCGGGAAAGTTTGGCGCGCGCAGGAAAGCTTGGCGCGCGCGGGAACAGTTTTGGCGCGCACGGGAGAAACATAGGCGCACGCGGGAGAAACTTAGGCGCGTGCGGGAAAAGCTTTGGGCGCGCGCAGGAAGGGTGTGTAAATAAAGAACCCGGGAATGTGCCCTCTTGTCTCCACATTGCAGAGATCAAGCAACAGAGGTCGGCTAATTCCAGGCCTCATGGCTCCGGACACAAAACTGGAAAGAAGCCTTCTGAGAAACTGCATTCCCATGAATGAATGCAACTCACAGAGTTACACGTTTCTCTTCAGTGATCAGTTTGCTAACTAAGTTTTCTGGAAATCTGCAATGGGATACCTCTTAGCGCAATGAAGCTTATGGTGACAAAGGAAATATCCTCAGATGAAAACTAGAAAGAAGCTTTCTTAGAAACTTCTTGGTGATGTGTGAAATCATCTCACAGAGTTACACTTATGTTTCGTGGAGCAGTCCATTAACACTGTCTTTGAGGAAGCTGAGAAGGGCTTCCTTGGATCGCATTGAGGCCTACGCTGATAAAGGAAATTTCTTCCGTTCAAAACGTGAAAGAAACTTTCTGAGAAACTGCGTTCTGATCTGTGATTTCATCTCACAGACTTATAACGTAGACTTTAGGAAGCAGTTTGCTAACACTGTTTTCGTGGAATCTGGAAAGTGATATTTCGGAGCCCATAGGGACCCATGATGAAAAAGGAAATATCCTCACATAATAACTAGAGAGAAGCTTTCTGAGAGATTGTTTTCTGATGTGTGACTTCATCACACAGAGTTCCACCCTTCCCTTCTCTGAACCGTTTGCTAACACTGTTGTCGTGGATTCTGCAAAGGTATATTTGGGAGCTCATTGAGGGCTATGGTGAAAAAGGAAATATCCTCAGATCAAAACTGGAAAGAACCCTTCTGAGAAACTGCATTGCCATGAGTGAATGCAACTCACAGAGTTACACGTTTCTCTTCAGTGATCAGTTTGCTAACTAAGTTTTCTGGAAATCTGCAATGGGATACCTCTTAGCGCAATGAAGCTTATGGTGACAAAGGAAATATCCTCAGATGAAAACTAGAAAGAAGCTTTCTTAGAAACTTCTTGGTGATGTGTGAAATCATCTCACAGAGTTACACTTATGTTTCGTGGAGCAGTCCATTAACACTGTCTTTGAGGAAGCTGAGAAGGGCTTCCTTGGATCGCATTGAGGCCTACGCTGATAAAGGAAATTTCTTCCGTTCAAAACGTGAAAGAAACTTTCTGAGAAACTGCGTTCTGATCTGTGATTTCATCTCACAGACTTATAACGTAGACTTCAGGAAGCAGTTTGCTAACACTGTTTTCGTGGAATCTGGAAAGTGATATTTGGGAGCCCATAGGGACCCATGATGAAAAAGGAAATATCCTCACATAATAACTAGAGAGAAGCTTTCTGAGAGATTGCTTTCTGATGTGTGACTTCATGCACACAGAGTTCCACCCTTCCCTTCTTGAACCGTTTGCTAACACTGTTGTCGTGGATTCTGCAAAGGTATATTTGGGAGCTCATTGAGGGCTATGGTGAAAAAGGAAATATCCTCACATAATAACTAAAGAGAAGGTTTTCTGAGAAACTGCATTGCCATGTGTGAATGCAATTCACAGAGTAACACGTTTCTCTTCAGTGATCAGTTTGTTAACACAGTTTTCTGGAAATCTGCAATTAGATACTTCATAGCGCAATGAACCTTACGGTGACAAAGGAAATATCCACAAATGAAAACTGGAAAGAAGCTTTCTTAGAAACTTCTTGGTGATGTGTGAATTCATCTCACAGAGTTACACTAATGTTTCGTGGAGCACTCCATTAACACTGTCTTTGAGGAACCTGAGAAAGGCTTCCTTGGATCGCCTTGAGGCCTACGCTGATAAAGAAAATTTCATCCGTTCAAAACGTGAATGAAGCTTTCTGAGAAACTTCTTTCTGATCTGTGAGTTCATCTCACAGACGTATAACTTAGACTTCAGAAGCAGTTTGCTAACACTCTTTTCGTGGAATCTGGAAAGTGATATTTGGGAGCCCATAGGGGCCCAGGGTGAAAAAGGCAATATCCTCACATAATAAATAGACAGAAGTTTTCTGAGAGATTGCTTTCTGATGTGTGATTCATCACACAGAGTTCCACCCTTCCCTTCTTGGAACAGTTTGCTAACACTGTTGTCGTGGATTCTGCAAAGGTATATTTGGGAGCTCATTGAGGGCTATGGTGAAAAAGGAAATATCCTCACATAATAACTAAAGAGAAGTTTTCTGAGAAACTGCATTGCCATGTGTGAATGCAACTCACAGAGTTACACGTTTCTCTTCAGTGATCAGTTTGTTAACACAGTTTTCTGGAAATCTGCAATTAGATACTTCATAGCGCAATGATCCTTACGGTGACAAAGGAAATATCCACAGATGAAAACTAGAAAGAAAGCTTTCTTAGAAAATTCTTGGTGATGTGTGAATTCATCTCACAGAGTTACACTTGTGTTTCGTGGAGCAGTCCATTATCCCTGTCTTTGAGAAACCTGAGAAGGGCTTACATGGATCGCTTTGAGACTACGAGGTAAAGGAAATATCATCCGTTCAAGACGTGAAAGAAGCCTGCTGAAAAACTTCTTTATGATCTGTGAGTTCATCTCACACACTTGTAACTTAGACTTCAGGAAGCAGTTTGCCAACTCTGTTTTCGTGGAATATAGAAAGTGATATTTGGGACCCGATAGGGGCCCATGATGAAAAAGGAAATATCCTCACATAATGACTAGAGAGAAGGTTTCTGAGAGATTGCTTTCCGATGTGTGACGTCAGCACAGAGTTCCACCCATCCCTTCTGGAAACAGTTTGCAAACACTGTTGTCGTGGATTCTGCAAAGGTATATTTGGGAGCTCATTGAGGGCTATGGTGAAAAAGGAAATATCCTCAGATCAAAACTGGAAAGAACCCTTCTGAGAAACTGCATTGCCATGAGTGAATGCAACTCACAGAGTTACACGTTTCTCTTCAGTGATCAGTTTGTTAACACAGCTTTCTGGAAATCTGCAATTTGATACTTCATCGTGCAATGAACCTTACGGTGACAAAGGAAATATCCACTGATAAAAACGACAAAGAAGCTTTCTTAGAAACTTCTTGGTGCTGTGTGAATTCATCTCACAGAGTTCCACTTATGTTTAGTGGAGCAGTCCATTAACACTGTGCTTGAGAAACCTGAGAAGGGCTTCCCTGGATCGCATTGAGGCCTACGCTGATAAAGGAAATTTCTTCCGTTCAAAACGTGAGAGAACCTTTCTGAGAAACTTCTTTCTGATCTGTGAGTTCATCTCAAAGACATATAACTTAGACTTCAGGAAACAGTTGGCGAACATTCTTTTCGTGAATTCTGGAAAGTGATATTTGGGAGCCCATAGGGGCCCATGATGAAAAGGGAAATATCCTCACATAATTACTAGAGAGAAGCTTTCTGAGAGATTTCTTTCTGATGTGTGACTTCATCACACAGGGTTCCACCCTTCCCTTCATTTAACAATTTGCTAACGCTGTTGTCGTGGATTCTGCAAAGGTATATTTGGGAGCTCATTGAGGGCTAAGGTGAAAAAGGAAATATCCTCAGATCAAAAGTGGAAAGAAGCCTTCTGAGAAACTGCATTGCCGTGTGTGAATGCAACTCACAGAGTTACACGTTTCTCTTCAGTGATCAGTTTGCTAACTAAGTTTTCTGGAAATCTGCAATGGAATACTTCTTAGCGTAATGAAGCTTACGGTGACAAAGGAAGTATCCTCAGATGAATCTAGAAAGAAGCTTTCCTAGAAACTTCTTGGTGATGTGTGAATTCATCTCTCAGAGTTACACTTATGTTTCGTGGAGCACTGCATTAACACTGTCCTTGAGTAACCTGAGAAGGGCTTCCTTGGATCGCATTGAGGCCTACGCTGATAAAGGAAATTTCATCCGTTCAAAACGTGAATGAAGCTTTCTGAGAAACTACTTCCTGATCTGTGAGTTCATCTCACATACTTATAACTTCGACTTCAGGAAGCAGTTTGCGAACACTCTTTTCGTGGACTCTGGAAAGTGATATTTGGGAGCCCTTAGGCGCCCATGGTGAAAAAGGAAATATCCTCACAGATTAAATAGAGAGAAGCTTTCTGAGAGATTGCTTCCTGATATGTGACTTCATGACACAGGGTTCCACCCTTCCCTTCTAGGAACAGTTTCCTGCCACTGTTGTCGTGGATTCTGCAAAGGTATATTTGGGAGCTCATTGAGGGCTATGGTGATAAAGGAAATATCCTTACATAATAAAGAAAGAGAAGCTTTCTGAGAAACTTCTTTCTGATCTGTGAGTTCATCACACAGACGTATATCTCAGACTTCAGGAAGCAGTTTGTGAACACTCTTTTCGTGGATTCTGGAAAGTGATATTTGGGAGCCCATAGGGGCCCATGGTGAAACAGGAAATATCCTCACATTATAACTAGAGAGAGGTTTCTGAGAGATTGCTTTCTGATGTGTGACTTCATCACACAGAGTTCCACCATTTCCTTCTTGGAACAGTTTCCTAACTCTGTTGTCGTGGATTCTGCAAAGGTATATTTGGGAGCTCATTGAGGGCTATGGTGAAAAAGGAAATATCCTCAGATCAAAACTGGAAAGAAGCCTTCTGAGAAACTGCATTGCCATGTGTGAATGCAACTCACAGAGTTACACGTTTCTCTTCAGTGATCAGTTGGTTAACAGAGTTTTCTGGAAATCTGCAATTAGATACTTCATAGCGCAATGAACCTTACGTTGACAAAGGAAATATTCTCAGATGAAAACTAGAAAGAAGCTTTCTTAGAAATTTATTGGTGATGTGTGAATTCATCTCACAGAGTTACACTTATGTTTCGTGGAGCAGTCCTTTAACACTGTTTTTGAGGAACCTGAGAAGGGCTTCCTTGGATCGCATTGAGGCCTACGCTGATAAACGAATTTTCATCCGTTCAAAACGTGAAAGAAGCTTCTGAGAAACTTCATTCTGGTCTCTGAGTTCATCTCACAGACGTATAACTTAGACTTCAGGAAGCAGTTTGCGAACACTCTTTTCGTGGATTCTGGAAAGTGATATTTGGGAGCCCATAGGGGCCCATGGTGAAAAAGGAAATATCCTCACGTAATAACTAGAGAGAAGCTTTCTGCGAGATTGCTTTCTGATGTGTGACTTCATCACACAGAGTTCCACCCTTCCCTTCTTGGAACAGATTGCTAACACTGTTGTCGTGGATTCTGCAAAGTTATATTTGGGATCTCATTGAGGGCTATGGTGAAAAAGGAAATATCCTCAGATGAAAACTGGAAAGAAGCCTTCTGAGAAACTGCATTGCCATGAGTGAATGCAACTCACAGAGTTACACGTTACTCTTCAGTGATCAGTTAGCTAACTAAGTTTTCTGGAGATCTGCAATGGAATACCTCTTAGCACAATGAAGCTTACGGTGACAAAGGAAATATCCTCAGATGAAAACAAGAAAGAAACTTTCTTAGAAACTTCTTGGTGATGTGTGAATTCATCTCACAGAGTTACATTTCTGTTTCGTGGAGCATTACATTAACACTATCTTTGAGGGGGCTGAGAATGGCTTCCTTGGATTTCATTGAGGTCTACGCTGGTAAAGGAAATATCATCCGTTAAAAACGTGAAATAAGCCTTCTGAGAAACTTCTTTCTCATCTGTGAGTTTATGTCACAGACTTATACTTTATACTTTAGGAAGCAGTTTGCGAACACTCTTTTCGTGGATTCTGTAAAGTGATATTTGGGAGCCCATAGGGGCCCATGGGGAAAAAGGAAATATCCTCACAGAATAACTAGAGAGAAGCTTCCTGAGAGATTGCTATCTGTTGTGTGACTTCATCACACAGAGTTCCACCGTTCCCGTCTTGGAACAGTTTGCTAACACTGTTGTCGTGGATTCTGCAAAGGTATATTTGGGAGCTGATTGAGGGCTAAGGAGAAAAAGGAAATATCCTCAGATCAAAACTGGAAAGAAGCCTTCTGAGAAACTGCATTGCCATGAGAGAATGCAACTCGCAGAGTTACACGTTTCTCTTCAGTGATCAGTTTGCTAACTAAGTTTTCTGGAAATGTGCAATGAGATACCTCTTAGCGCAATGAAGCTTACGGTGACAAAGGAAATATCCTCAGATGAAAACTAGAAAGAAGCTTTCTTAGAAACTTCTTGGTGATGTGTGAATTCATCTATCAGAGTTACACTTATGTTTCCTTGAGCAGTCCATTAACACTGTCTTTGAGGAATCTGAGAACGGCTTCTTTGGTTCGCATTGAGGCCTACGCTGATAAAGGAAATTTCATCCGTTCAAAACGTGAAAGAAGCTTTCTGAGAAACTTCTTTCTGATCTGTGAGTTCATCTCACAGACTTATAACTTAGATTTCATGAAGCAGTTTGCTAACACTCTTCTCGTGGAAACTATAAAGCAATATTTGGGAGCCCATAGGGGCCCATGGTGAAAAAGGAAATATCCTCACAAAATAACTAGAGAGAAGCTTTCTGAGAGATTCCTTTCTGTTGTTTGGCTTCGTCACACAGAGTTCCACCCTTCCCTTCTTGGAACAGTTTGCTAACACTGTTGTCGTGGATTCTGCAAAGGTATATTTGGGAGCTCATTGAGGGCTATGGTGAAAACGGAAATATCCTCACATAATAACTAAAGAGAAGCATTCTGAGAAACTGCATTGCCATGTGTGAATGCAACTCACAGAGTTACACGTTTCTCTTCAGTGATCAGTTTGTTAACACAGTTTTCTGAAAATCTGCAATTAGATACTTCAGAGCGGAATGAACCTTACGGTGACAAAAGAAATATCCACAGATGAAAACTAGAAAGAAGCTATCTTAAAAACTTCTTGGTGATGTGTGAATTCATCTCACAGAGTTACACTTATGTTTCGTGGAGCAGTCCATTAACACTGTCTTTGAGGAAACTGAGAACGGATTCTTAGGATCCCATTGAGGCCTACGCTGATAAAGGAAATTTCTTCCCTTCAAAACGTGAAGGAAGCTTTCTGAGAAACTTCTTTCTGATCTGTGAGTTCATCTCACAGACTTATAACTTAGACTTCAGGAAGCAGTTTGCTAACACTCTTTTCGTGGAATCTGTAAAGTGATATTTGGGAGCGCATAGGGGCCCATGTTGAAAAAGGAAATATCCTAACATAATAACTAGAGAGAAGCTTTCTGAGAGATTCCTTTCTGATGTGTGGCTTCGTCACACAGAGTTCCACCCTTCCCTTCTTGGAACAGTTTGCTAACACTGTTGTCGTGGATACTGCAAAGGTATATTTGGGAGCTCATTGAGGGCTATGGTCAAAAAGGAAATATCCTCAGATCAATAACTAAGAAGAAGCTTTCTGAGAAACTGCATTGCCATGTGTGAATGCAACTCACAGAGTTACACGTTTCTCTTCAGTGATCAGTTTGTTAACACAGTTTTCTGGAAATCTGCAATTAGATACTTCTGAGCGGCAATGAACCTTACGGTGACAAAGGAATATCCACAGATGAAAACTAAGAAAGAAGCTTTCTTAGAAACTTCTTGGTGATGTGTGAATTCATCTCACAAGAGTTACACTTATGTTTCTTGAGCAGTCCATTAACACTGTCTTTGAGGATACCTGAGAACGGCTTCCTTGGATCGCATTGAGGCCTACGCTGATAAAGGAAATTTCATCCGTTCAAAACGTGGAAAGAAGCTTTCTGAGAAACTTCTTTCTGATCTGTGAGTTCATCTCACAGACTTATAACTTAGACTTCAGGAAGCAGTTGCCTAACACTCTTTTCGTGGATTCTGTAAAGTGATATTTGGGAGCCCGTAGGGGACCACAGTGAAAAAGGAAATATCCTCAGATAATAACTAGAGAGAAGCTTTCTGAGAGATTGCTTTCTGATGTGTGACTTCATCACACCGAGTTCCACCCTTCCTTTCTTGGAAGAGTTTGCTAACTCTGTTATCTTGTGTTCTGCAAAGTGATATTTGGGAGCTCACAGAGGACTATGGTGAAAAAGATAATATCCTCAGATCAAAACTGGAAGGAAGCCTTCTGAGAAACTGCATTTCGATGTGTGAATGCACCTCACAGAGTTAAACGTTTCTCCTCAGTTTTCAGTTTGCTAACACAGTTTTCTGGAAATCTGCAATGGGATACCTCTGAACGCAATGAAGCTTACGGTGACAAAGGAATATCCTCAGATGAAACATAGAAAGAAGCTCTGTCTAGAAACTTCTTGGTGATGTGTGAATTCATCTCACAGAAGTTACACTTATGTTTCATGCAGCATTACATTAACACTGTCTTTGAGGAACCTGAGAAGGACTTCTTTGGATCGCATTGAGGCCTACGCTGATTAAGGAATTCATCAGTTCAAAACGTGAAAGAAGCTTTCTGAGAAACTTCTTTGTGGATCTGTGATTCCTCTCACAGAGTACAACTTAGTTCTCATGAAAGCAGTTTGCCTAACACTTTTTCGTGGAATCTGCCAAATTGAGATTATTGGGAGCCATAGTGGCCCATGGTGAAAAAGGAATATCCGCAGATCATAATTAGAGAGAAGCCTTTCTGAGAGATGCCTTTCTGGAATGTGTGACTTCATCAACAGTAGAGTTCCCACCATTTCCCTTCTTGGAAGATGTTGCTTAACTCTGTTATCCTATGTTCTTACAAAGTAGATATTGGAAGTTCACTGAGGGCTATGGTGAAAAAGGAAAATATGCTCAGATCAAAACTGGAAAGAAGCCTTCTGCGAAACTGCATTTCGATGTAGTGAATGCAACTCACAGAGGTTACAACGTTTCTCTTCAGTGTTCAGTTTGTTAACACAGTTTTCTTTAAATCTGCAATTAGATACTTCATAGCGCAATGAACCTTACGGTGAAAAAGGACATATCCACAGATGAAAACTAGAAACAAGCTTTCTTAGACACTTCTTAGTGATGTGTGAATTCATCTCACAGAGTTACAATTATGTTTCGTGGAGCAGTCCATAAACACTGTCTTTGAGGAATCTGAGAACGGCTTCTTTGGATCGCATTGAGGTCTACGCTGATAAAGGAAATTTCATGCGTTCAAAACGAGAAAGAAGCTTTCTGAGAAACTTCTTTCTGATCTGTGAGTTCATCTCACAGACTTATAACTTAGATTTCAGGAAGTAGTTAGCTAACACTCATTTCGTGGAATTTGTAAAGTAATATTTGGGAGCCCATAGGGGCCCATAGTGAAAAAGGAAATATTCTCACATAATAACTAAAGAGAAGCTTTCTGAGAAACTGCATTGCCATGTGTGAATGCAACTCACAGAGTTACACGTTTTTCCTCAGTGATCAGTTTGTTAACACAGTTTTCTGGAAATTGCCATTAGATACTTCATAGCGCAATGAACCTTACGGTGACAAAGGAAATATCCACAGATGAAAACTAGAAAGAAGCTTTCTTAGAAACTTCTTGGTAATGTGTGAATTCATCTCACCGATTTACACTTATGTTACTTGGAGCAGTACATTAACACTCTCATTGAGGAATCTGAGAACGGCTTCATTGGATCACATTGAGGCCTACGCTGATAAAGGAAATATCATCCGTTCAAAACGTGAAAGAAGCTTTCTGAGAAACATCTTTCTGATCTGTTAGTTCATCTCACAGACTTATAACTTAGACTTCAGGAAGCAGTTTGCTAACACTCTTTTCGTGGAATCTATAAAGTGATATTTGGGAGCCCATAGGGGCCCATGGTGAAAAAGGAAATATCCTACATAATAACTAGAGAGAAGCTTTGTGAGAGATTACTTTCTGATGTGTGGCTTCATCACACAGAGTTCCACCCTTCCCTTCTTGGAACAGTTTGCTAACACTGTTGTCGTGGATTCTGCAAAGGTATATTTGGGAGCTCATTGAGGGCTATGGTGAAAAAGGAAATATCCTCACATAATAACTGGAAAGGAAGCCTTTCTGAGAAACTGCATTGCCATGAGTGAATGCAACTCACAGAGTTACACGTTTCTCTTCAGTGATCAGTTTGCTAACTACAGTTTTCTGGAAATCTGCAATAGGATACCTCTTAGCGCAATGAAGCCTTACGGTGAAAAAGGAAATATCCACAGATGAAAACTAGAAAGAAGCTTTCTTAGAAACTTCTTGGTGATGTGTGAATTCATCTCACAGAGTTACACTTATGTTTCGTGGAGCAGTCCATAAACACTGTCTTGAAGGATCCTGAGAACGGGCTTCCTTGGATCGCATTGAGGCCTACGCTGATAAGGAAATTTCATGCGTTCAAAACGTGAAACAGGCTTTCTGAGAAACTTCTTTCTGATATGTGAGTTCATCTCACAGACTTATAACTTAGATATCAGGAAGCAGTTTGCTAACACTGTTTTCGTGGAATCTGTAAAGTAATATTTGGGAACCCATAGGAGCCCATAGTGAAAAAGGTAATATCCTCACATAATAACTAAAGAGAAGCTTTCTGAGAAACTGCATTGCCATGTGGGAATGCAACTCACAGAGTTACACGTTTCTCCTCAGTGATCAGTTGGTAAACACAGTTTTCTGGAAATCTGCCATTAGATACTTCATAGCGCAATGAACCTTACGGTGACAAAGGAAATATCCACAGATGAAAACTAGAACGAAGCTTTTTAGAAAATTCTTGGTGATGTGTGAATTCATCTCACAGAGTTACACTTATGTTTCGTGGAGCAGTCCATTAACACTGTCTTTGAGGAATCTGAGAACGGCTTCTTTGGTTCGCATTGAGGCCTACGCTGATAAAGGAAATTTCATCCGTTCAATACGTGAAAGAAGCTTTCTGAGAAACTTATTTCTGATCTGTGAGTTCATCTCACAGACTTATAATTTAGATTTCAGGAAGCAGTTTGCTAACACTCTTTTCGTGGAAACTATAAAGCAATATTTGGGAGCCCATAGTGGCCCATGGTGAAAAAGGAAATATCCTCACAAAATAACTAGAGAGAAGCTTTCTGAGAGATTCCTTTCTGATATGTGGCTTCGTCACACAGAGTTCCACCCTTCCCTTCTTGGAACAGTTCGCTAACAGTGTTGTCGTGGATTCTGCAAAGGTATATTTGGGAGCTCATTGAGAGCTATGGTGAAAAAGGAAATATTCTCACATAATAACTAAAGAGAAGCTTTCTGAGAAATTGCATTGCCATATGTGAATGCAACTCACAGAGTTAAACGTTTCTCTTAAGTGATCAGTTTGTTAACACAGTTTTCTTTAAGTCTGCAATTAGACACTTCATAGCGCAATGAACCTTATGGTGACAAAGGAAATATCCACAGATGAAAACTAGAAAGAAGCATTCATACAAACGTCTTGGTGATGTGTGAATTCATCTCACAGAGTTACACTTATGTTTCGTGGAGCAGTCCATAAACACTGTCTTTGAGGAATCTGAGAACGGCTTCTTTGGATCGTATTGAGGCCTACGCTGATAAAGGAAATTTCATGCGTTCAAAACGTGAAAGCAGCTTTCTGAGAAACTTCTTTCTGATCTGTGAGTTCACCTCACAGACTTATATCTTAGATTTCAGGAAGCTGTTTGCTAACACTCTTTTCGTGGAATCTGTAAAGTGATATTTGGGAGCCCATAGGGGCCCTTAGTGAAAAAGAAAATATCCTCACATAATAAATAAAGAGAAGCTTTCTGAGAAACTGCATTGCTATGTCTGAATGCAACTCACACAGTTATACGTTTCTCCTCAGTGATCAGTTTGTTAACACAGTTTTCTGGAAATCTGCCATTAGATACTTCATAGCGCAATGAACCTTACGGTGACAAAGGAAATATCCTCAGATGAAAACTAGAAAGAAGCTTTCTTAGAAACTTCTTGGTGATGTGTGAATTCATCTCACAAACTTACACTTATATTTCTTGCAGCATTCCATTAACACTGTTTTGAGGAACCTGACAAGGACTTCTCTGGATCGTATTGAGGCCTACGCTGATTAAGGAAATATCATCAGTTCAAAACGTGAAAAAACTTCTGTGAAACTTCTTTGTGATCTGTGAATTCCTCTCAGAGTTATAGCTTAGTTCTCGGGAAGCAGTTTGATAACACTCTTTCCATGGAATCTGCCAAGTGAGATTTGGGAGCCCTTAGGGGCCCATGGTGAAAAAGGAAATATCCTCAGATAATGACTGGAGAGAAGCTTTCTGAGACACTGCTTTCTGATGTGTGACTTCATCACACAGAGTTCCACACTGCCCTTCTTGGAACAGTGTGGAAACTCTGTTATCTTGTGTTCTGCAAAGTGATATTTGGGAGCTCACTGATGGCTATGGTGAAAAAGGAAATATCGTCAGATCAAAACTGGAAAGAAGCCTTCTGAGAACTGCATTTCGATGTGTGAATGCAACTCACAGAGTTCCACGTTTCTCTTCAGTGTTGAGTTTGCTAACACTGATTTCTGGAAATCTGCAATGGGATACTTCTGAACGCAATGAAGCTTACGGTGACAAAGGAAATATCCTCAGATGAAACCTAGAAAGAAGCTTTCTTAGAAACTTCTTGGTTATGTGTGAATTTATCTCACAAAGTTACACTTACGTTTCATGCAGCATTCCATTAACACTGTCTTTGAGGAACCGGAGAAGGACTTCTTTGTATCTCCCTGAGGAATACGCTGATTAAGGAAATATCATCAGTTCAAACGTGAAAGAAGCTTTCTGAGAAACTTCTTTGTTATCTGTGAATTCCTCTCACATAGTTACAACTTAGTTCTCAAGAAGCAGTTTGCTAACACTCTTTTCATGATATCTGCCAATTGAGATTTGGGAGCAAATAGTTGCCCATGGTGAAAAAGGAAATATCCTCAGATAATAACAAGGGAGAAGCTTTCAGAGAGATTCCCTACGGATGTGTAACTTCATCACATACAGTTCCACCCTTCCCTTCTGGGAAGATTTTGCTAACTCTTTTATCATGTGTTCTGCAAAGTGTTATATGGGAGCTCACTGAGGGCTATGGTGAAAAGGAAATATCCTCAGAACAAAACTGGAAAGAAGCCTTCTGAGAAACTGCATTTCGATGTGTGAATGCAACTCACAGAGTTATACGTTTCTCTTCAGTGTTCAGTTTCCTAACACAGTTTTCTGGAAATCTGCAATGGGATACCTCTGAACGCAGTGAAGCTTAAGGTGACAAAGGAAATATCCTCATATGAAAACTAGAAAGAAGCTCTGTTAGAAACTTCTTGGTGATGTGTGAATTCATCTCACAGAATACACTTAAATTTCATGAAGCAGTCCATTAACACTCTCTTGAGGAACCTGAAAGGACTTCCTTGGATCGCATTGAGGCCTACACTGATAAAGGAAATATCATCACTTCAAAAGGCGAAAGAAGCTTTCTGAGAAAC
Source organism: Rhinopithecus roxellana (assembly GCF_007565055.1). NCBI lineage: Eukaryota > Metazoa > Chordata > Mammalia > Primates > Cercopithecidae > Rhinopithecus > Rhinopithecus roxellana. The sequence continues at coordinate 142,639,859 of NC_044552.1, read as the reverse complement.
TTCTTTGTGATCTGTGAACTCCTATCACAGAGTTACAACTTAGTTCTCAGGAAGCAGTTTTGCTAACACTCTTGCCGTGGAAACTGCCAAGTGAGATTTGGGAGCCCATAGGGGCCCATGGTTAAAAAGGAAATATCCTCAGATAATACCTAGAGAGAAGCTTTCTGAGAGATTGCTTTCTGATATGTGACTTCATCACACAGAGTTCCACCCTTCCCTTCTTGGAACAGTTTCCTAACTCTGTTATCTTGTGTTCTGCAAAGTGATATTTGGGAGCTCACTGAGGGCTACGGTGAAAAAGGAAATGTGCTCAGATCAAAACTGGAAAGAAGCTTTCTGCGTAACTGCATTTCGATGTGTGAATGCAACTCACAGAGTTACCCGTTTCTCCTCAGTGACCAGTTTGCTACCTAAGTTTTCTGGAAATCTGCAATGGGATACCTCTTAGTGCAATGAAGCTTACGGTGACAAAGAAAATATCCTCAGATGAAAACTAGAAAGAAGCTTTCTTAGAAACTTCTTGGTGATGTGTGAATTCACCTCACAGAGTTACACTTATGTTTCGTGGAGCAGTCCATTAACACTGTCTTTGAGGAAACTGAGAAGGGCTTCCGTGGATCGCATTGAGGCCTACGCTGCTAAAGGAAATTTCATCCGTTCAAAACGTGAAAGAAGCTTTCTGAGAAATTTCTCTCTGATCTGTGAGTTCATCTCACAGATTTATAACTTTGACTTCAGGAAGCAGTTTGCTAACACTCTTTTCGTGGAATCTGTAAAGTGATATTTGGGAGCCCATAGGGCCCCATGATGAAAAAGGAAATATCCTCACATAATAACTAGAGAGAAGCTTTCTGAGAGATTGCTTTCTGATGTGTGACTTCATCACACAGAGTTCCACACTTCCCTTCTTGGAACAGTTTGCTTAACACTGTTGTCGTTCACTCTGCAAAGGTATATTTGGGAGCTCATTGAGAGCTATGGTGAAAAAGGAAATATCCTCAGATCAAAACTGGAAAGAAGCCTTCTGAGAAAGTACATTGCCATGTGTGAATACAACTCACAGAGTTACACGTTTCCTTCAGTGATCAGTTTGTTAACACAGTTTTCTGGAAATCTGCAATTAGATACTTCATAGCGCAATGAACCTTACGGTGACAAAGGAAATATCCAAAGATGAAAACTAGAAAGAAGCTTTCTTAAAACTTCTTGGTGATGTGTGAATTCATCTCACAGAGTTTCACTTATGTTTCGTGGAGCAGTCCATTAAAACTGTCTTTGAGGAACCAGAGAAGGGCTTCCTTGGATCGCATTGAGGCCTACGCTGAGAAAGGAAATTTCTTCCGTTCAAAACGTAAAAGAATCTTTGTGATAAACCTCTTTCTGAACTGTGAGTTCATCTCACAGACTTATAACTTATACTTCAGGAAGCAGTTTGCTAACACTCTTTTCGTGGATTCTGGAAAGTGATATTTGGGAGCCCATAGCTGCCCATGATGAAAAAGGAAATATCCTCACATAATAACTGGAGAGAAGCTTTCTGAGAGATTGCTTTCTGATGTGTGACTTCATCACACAGAGTTCCACCCTTCCCTTCTTGGAACAGATTGCTAACACTGTTGTCGTGGATTCTGCAAAGGTACATTTGGGAGCTCATTGAGGGCTCTCGTGAAAAAGGAAATATCCTCACATAAAACTAACAGAAGCTTTCTGAGAAACTGCATTGCCATGTGTGAATGCAACTCACAGAGTTACACGTTTCTCTTCAGTGATCAGTTTGTTAACTCAGTTTTCTGGAAATCTGCATATAGATACTTCATAGCACAATGAACCTTACGGTGACAAGGGAAATATCCACAGATGAAAACTAGAAAGAAGCTTTCTTAGAAACTTCTTGGTGATATGTGAATTCATCTCACAGAGTTACACTTATGTTTCGTGGAGCAGTCCGTTAACACTGTCTTTGAGGAACCTGAGAAGGGCTTCCTTGGATCGCATTGAGTACTACGCTGATAAAGGAAATTTCACCTGTTCAAAACGTGAAAGAAACTTTCTGAAATACTTCTTTCTGATCTGTGAATTCATCTCACAGAGTTACAACCTATGCCTCAAGAAGCAGTTTGCTAACACTCTTTTCGTGGAATCTGCAAAGTGATATTTGCTAGCCTATTGGGGCGCATTGTGAAATAGGAAATATCCTCACATATAACCAGAGAGAAGCTTTCTGAGAGATTGCTTTCTGATGTGTGACTTCATTACACAGAGTTCCACCCTTCCCTTCTTGGAACAGTTTGCTAACACTGTTGTCGTGGATTCTGCAAAGGTATATTTGGGAGCTTATTGAGGGCTATGGTGAAAAAGCAAATATCCTCAGATCAAAACTGTCCCGACCTGCAGGACAGTCGATCGGGCCCTGGAAGGGGGAGTGTGAATGGAGGAGACAAGACAACACAAGAAATGGAGTCAAGACAAACAGCCTGATCAAGTCTCGTTTATTGAGTGTAGGGTCATGCCTTATATAGGCTGACAGGGGAATAGGTTGGGCCAGGGCGGTGACGGGGCCCGGGTCTTCTCAAATTACTATCATGCATGCGCCGTGGGTGTGTACTTTTCCCGGGCGCGGGATCGCGCCTGCGCCCTGGGCTGCATATCTTCCTGGGCGGGAAAATGTTTGTGCGCGCGCGGGAAAGGTTGGTGCGCGCGGGAAAGGTTGGCGCGCGCGGGAAAGTTTAACGCGCGTGGGAACAGTTTTGGCGCATGCGGGAGAAACTTAGGCGCGTGCGGGAAAAGCTTTGGGCGCGTGCGGGAAGTGTTTGTAAATAAAGAACCCGGGAATGTGCCCTCTTGCCTCCGCTTTGCGGAGATCAACAACAGAGGTCGGCTAATTCCAGGCCACATGGCTCTGGACAGGTCCCCCTTTTTTATATATAATTATGGCTAGAAGATTGTCCCTTGGGAACTGCGCCTTTCTTAGGTTGGAGTGATGCATCTCATCACTGGTACCCGTCATGGGATTAGGCAGTAGCTTATGTCGGCCCTCCTGTCTTAGATTAGTGAAAGATGATACTCTCTTACCCGTCATTGGCTGTCCAGTTCAGCGCATAGGGAAGGTGGTCATAATGGGTGTGAGTATGAACCGCCGCGATCTTCTTGTTCTAGGCGATGATAATGGACCTGTATAGGCTTCACTTGGATAGCCTCGATCTGTTGCTTAATGATGTCATGAGCTTATTGAAGACCAAAGGTCCTATAGAGAGTAAGAGCAATAGGCAAAGCAGGGGACCCAGGAATGGCATAAGATAGGGAAGGAGTCCATGGAACCCACTCCAAAATGGGTTATCGGTTATTTCTTTTCATCGTTTTTCTAGGTCTTCTTGTAGACACCTGATTTTGTCCCTGACGATCCCGGATTTGTTGGCATAGAAACAGCACTTCTCCTGTAAAGCCAAGCAGATGCCTCCCTGTTCTGCAGTTAGTAAATCTAGGCCTCTTCTATTTTGGAGCACTACTTCTGCCAGAGAATCTACCTGATCTTGTAAATCTTGTATAGTACTCGAAATGGCCTGCATATCTGAGATCAGTTGGCGAGACAATTTGGTGTATTGAGTAACAGAAACCCCTAGGCCTGTAGCCCCAGTTGCTACGGCAGTAGTTATGCCTAATCCTGCAAGGAAGGGGATAAATTGTATTGCCCTTTTGTTCCTTCCTAAAAAGTGATCTATAGCTGGGATAGGCACAGGTTCATCTCCAGGGATAATGTCTATGTCAGGTAAAAGTGTAGCTAAGACACAGCGTCCTGTCCAGTTAGTAGGTAAATAGGTATAAGCCCTATTATTGCCACATATAAAAACCGAGCTGTTTTTAGCAATGGTAACAGGAGTAACTGCGCTATTCTATCCCCTTGAGGAATGATAAAGATGTTGTCAATAGCCTTGGCCATGATTTTGATTTCTCCTATATAATCACTATCCACTATTCCTGGAAAGACCTGTAGGCCTTTCATGGTGACGCTGCTTCTCCCCAGGATTAATCCAAACATGTTTGAGGGTAGGGGCCCATATATACCCGTACTTACGGCCTGAGGTCCCATTTCAGGGGTTAATACTGTGTGGGAAGTGGAACAGAGGTCCAATCCTGCGCTTCCTGGGGTTGCTCTACTAAGCTGTGAAACGGATTGTTGTTGGTTGGTACAAAACTGACCGCCCCATAAGCTTGTTTCGGGGCCTGGGGTCGGCCCCTCAATCCGTTTCCCTGCTGAGGTGTTAGGAGATTTCCTTGATTGTCAATTTTAGATTTACATTCGTTGGACCAATGTGTTCCTCTTATACACCTAGGGCAGAGGCCTGGAGCTTTTGCCTCTAAGGTCTTAGCTAGCTCTCCCTTACAATCCCTAGCGAAGTGTCCCATTTTTCCGCACTTGAAGCACCCCTTGCTATTTTTATTTTTACTAGCCAGGAAGTCTTTTATGGTTTGTCCACTAAAGGCAGCAGCCATAGCCAAACCCTGTTGATATGAGGGCCCTATGTCTGAACAGAGGCGGATGTAACCTGTTAAGTCTGTTTTCTTTCTATAAGGTCTGATTGCTGCCTGACAAGCCGGGTTAGCGTTTTCGTAAGCTAGCTGTTTTACATAATCCACCCCTGCCTCGGCATTTCCAAATATTCTGCTGGCTGTGGTTAAAAGTCTATGTACAAAGTCTGCAAAAGGCTCATCAGGTCCTTGTTTGACCCCCGTGAGCGAGGCTCCTGGATCCCCCTTAACAGGAAGTTTTCTCCAGGCCTTGGTAGCTGCTGCTTGGATTTGAGAAAACAGTCCAGGATCATACTGCATCTGAGCATCGGTTTCTGTGTAATTACCCGAGCCAGTTAGCATATCAAAATCCCAACCATTTCTGGCTTGTTGGTTTCTCTTGGCCGTATCTCTACAATTTTCATAAAATTCTGACTTCCAAATCAGATGGTCGCCTCCGGAAAGAACTGCTCTAACTAAGGTATTCCAATCTATGGGAGTGAGCCAATTTTCGGCCACAGATTCGACTATGGCCAGGGTGTACGGGGCAGTAGCTCCGTATTGTGAGACAGCAGTTTTTAGTTCTTTTATTACAGTAAATTCAAACCCATTGTGGTGTCTCCAGGTTCCACCCTGCGCATCTGTAGTTTCCATTACTGGAAAAACATCTCGAGGTGAGGAATCCTCCCTATCCCTACTACCAAGCGACCTTCCTTTTGGGACTTGCTCTCCGGGTCTCTGAGGGTGAGAGGGTTTCTCTATTCCTTTAGGGTATTGAACGCTCTCACTTCCTGTCCTTAATTTCTGCAATCTAGTGATTAAAGACTGATGTAGTTCTTCGAGCTATATTTGCTCTTCAAGCTGTGCAATTTTTTCTCTCAGCTCCTCTTTTGTGTCTATTACTGCCATAACTGTAGGGGCAGAAGCCTTATTATAGGGAGGGGAATAAGTAAGAGTTTGTGGCCAGTCAGAATTATAATATTTTGCTGCCCCTTCCTCCAAATTATCCCAGTTTACTTCTGAAGGGTTAAAGTTATTTTTACTTTTGCTTTCATTAGTTGTAGATAAAATTGGGTATTTTTTGAACTTTTCCTTATTTGATGTTTCTATATTTGTCGTTAAGGGGACCCGAGCCTCTTCCTCATCATTTTGTAGCGATATAAGGTCTATTTCTTTATTAGGTATGGATTTTTCGAGGTCGGTCTGGGAGCTGCCTCTTAATATTTCCTCAGTCTGAGTAACCACCGCCATTACCTCAGGATCTTTTTCTTTTTCCTTTTTATCTATTATATCTCTGATTAGATTCCAATAAGAAAAAGCTGTCACCGGAACCTTTTCTGGTCCAAAAGTACTATAGTAATCTTGAAAACAGTCTCCCACTCTACACCACCTCTTTATGTCAATGGTCCCCTCTTGTGGAAACCAAGGGCAGGTTTCTTTTACAAAATCAAAAAACTTAAACAAATCATTACTTTTAACCTTTACTCCTCGTGTTTTTAAAGCCTCTTTTAATTGCCCTACATAAATTTGATGCTGGCTTAATTCTTGTCCCATAATCAGACACTGTTACTCACCTCTGGTTCCAACGCGGCTGGCTCCCACGACGTCCGGAGGAATTTCTTTCCACTTTCACTTTCGGCCGACTTTAATGCCTTCTTCCTCACTTTTTCCCCCGTGTCCAGGTCCCTGTTCGGGCGTCAGGTGTCCCGACCTGCAGGACAGTAGAACGGGCCCTGGAAGGGGGAGTGTGAATGGAGGAGACAAGAAAACACAAGAAATGGAGACAAGACAAACAGCCTGATCAAGTCTCGTTTATTGAGTGTAGGGTCATGCCTTATATAGGCTGGCAGAGGAAGAGGTTGGGCCACGGCGGTGACGGGGGCCGGGTCTTCTCAAATTAAAATCACGCAAGCGCCGTGGGTTTGTACTTTTCCCGTGCGCGGGATCGCGCCTGCGCCCTGGGCAGCATATCTTCCTGGGCGGGAAAATGTTTGCACGAGCGCGGGAAAGGTTGGCGCGCGCGGGAAAGTTTGGCGCGCGCGGGAACAGTTTTGGCGCGCACGGGAGAAATGTAGGCGCGCGCGGGAGAAACTTAGGCGCGAGCGGGAAAAGCTTTGGGCGCGCGCAGGAAGGGTGTGTAAATAAAGAACCCGGGAATGTGCCCTCTTGTCTCCATATTGCAGAGATCAAGCAACAGAGGTCGGCTAATTCCAGGCCTCATGGCTCCGGACACAAAACTGGAAAGAAGCCTTCTGAGAAACTGCATTCCCATGAATGAATGCAACTCACAGAGTTACACGTTTCTCTTCAGTGATCAGTTTGCTAACTAAGTTTTCTGGAAATCTGTAATGGGATACCTCTTAGCGCAATGAAGCTTATGGTGACAAAGGAAATATCCTCAGATGAAAACTAGAAAGAAGCTTTCTTAGAAACTTCTTGGTGATGTGTGAAATCATCTCACAGAGTTACACTTATGTTTCGTGGAGCAGTCCATTAACACTGTCTTTGAGGAACCTGAGAAGGGCTTCCTTGGATCGCATTGAGGCCTACGCTGATAAAGGAAATTTCTTCCGTTCAAAACGTGAAAGAAGCTTTGTGAGAAACTTCTTTCTGATCTGTGAGTTCATCTCACAGACTTATAACTTAGACTTCAGGAACCAGTTTGCGAACTCTGTTTTCGTGGAATATAGAAAGTGATATTTGGGACCCGATAGGGGCCCATGATGAAAAAGGAAATATCCTCACATAATGACTAGAGAGAAGGTTTCTGAGAGATTGCTTTCCAATGTGTGACGTCAGCACACAGAGTTCCACCCATCCCTTCTGGAAACAGTTTGCAAACACTGTTGTCGTGGATTCTGCAAAGGTATATTTGGGAGCTCATTGAGAGCTATGGTGAAAAAGGATATATCCTCACATAATAACTAAAGAGAGGCTTTCTGAAAAACTGCATTGCCATGTGTGAATGCAACTCACAGAGTTACACGTTTCTCTTCATTGATCAGTTTGTTAATACAGTTTTCTGGAAATCTGCAATTCGATACTTCATAGCGCAATGAACCTTACGGTGACAAAGAAAATATCCAAAAACGAAACCTAGAACGAAGCTTTCTTTGAAACTTCTTGGTGACGTGTGAATTCATCTCACAGAGTTACACTTATGTTTCATGGAGCAGTCCATTAACACTGTCTTTGAGGAACCTGAGAAGGGCTTCCTTGGATCGCATTGAGGCCTACGCTGATAAAGGAAATTTCTTCCGTTCAAAACGTGAAAGAAGCTTTCTGAGAAACTTCTTCCTGATCTGTGAGTTCATCTCACAGACTTATAACTTAGACTTCAGCAATCAGTTTGCTAACACTCTTTTCGTGGAATCTGGAAAGTGATATTTGGGAGCCCATAGGGGCCCAGGGTGAAAAAGGCAATATCCTCACATAATAACTAGGCAGAAGCTTTCTGAGAGATTGCTTTCTGATGTGTGACTTCATCACACAGAGTTCCACCCTTCCCTTCTTGGAACAGTTTGCTAACACTGTTGTCGTGGATTCTGCAAAGGTATATTTGGGAGCTCATTGAGAGCTATGGTGAAAAAGGAATATCCTCACATAATAACTAAAGAGAGGCTTTCTGAAAAACTGCATTGCCATGTGTGAATGCAACTCACAGAGTTACACGTTTCTCTTCAGTGATCATTTTGTTAACAGAGTTTTTTGGAAATCTGCAATTAGATACTTCATAGCGCAATGAAACTTACGGTGACAAAGGAAATATCCACAGATGAAAACTAGAAAGAAGCTTTCTTAGAAACTTCTTGGTGATGTGTGAATTCATCTCACAGAGTTACACTTGTGTTTCGTGGAGCAGTCCATTATCCCTGTCTTTGAGAAACCTGAGAAGGGCTTACATGGATCGCATTGAGTCCTACGAGGTAAAGGAAATATCATCCGTTCAAGACGTGAAAGAAGCCTTCTGAAAAACTTCTTTCTGATCTGTGAGTTCATCTCACACACTTGTAACTTAGACTTCAGGAAGCAGTTTGCGAACTCTGTTTTCGTGGAATATAGAAAGTGATATTTGGGACCCGATAGGGGCCCATGATGAAAAAGGAAATATCCTCACATAATGACTAGAGAGAAGGTTTCTGAGAGATTGCTTTCCGATGTGTGACGTCAGCACACAGAGTTCCACCCATCCCTTCTGGAAACAGTTTGCAAACACTGTTGTCGTGGATTCTGCAAAGGTATATTTGGGAGCTCATTGAGGGCTATGGTGAAAAAGGAAATATCCTCAGATCAAAACTGGATAGAACCCTTCCGAGAAACTGCCTTGCCATGAGTGAATGCAACTCACAGAGTTACACGTTTCTCTTCAGTGATCAGTTTGTTAACACAGCTTTCTGGAAATCTGCAATTTGATACTTCATCGTGCAATGAACCTTACGGTGACAAAGGAAATATCCACTGATAAAAACGACAAAGAAGCTTTCATAGAAACTTCTTGGTGCTGTGTGAATTCATCTCACAGAGTTCCACTTATGTTTAGTGGAGCAGTCCATTAACACTGTGCTTGAGAAACCTGAGAAGGGCTTCCCTGGATCGCATTGAGGCCTACGCTGATAAAGGAAATTTCATCCGTTCAAAACGTGAGAGAACCTTTCTGAGAAACTTCTTTCTGATCTGTGAGTTCATCTCACAGACATATAACTTAGACTTCAGGAAACAGTTGGCGAACATTCTTTTCGTGAATTCTGGAAAGTGATATTTGGGAGCCCATAGGCGCCCATGATGAAAAGGGAAATATCCTCACATAATTACTAGAGAGAAGCTTTCTGAGAGATTTCTTTCTGATGTGTGACTTCATCACACAGGGTTCCACCCTTCCCTTCATGGAACAATTTGCTAACACTGTTGTCGTGGATTCTGCAAAGGTATATTTGGGAGCTCCTTGAGGGCTAAGGTGAAAAAGGATATATCCTCAGATCAAAACTGGAAAGAAGCCTTCTGAGAAACTGCATTGCCATGAGTGAATGCAACTCACAGAGTTACACGTTTCTCTTCAGTGATCAGTTTGCTAACTAAGTTTTCTGGAAATCTGCAATGGGATACTTCTTAGCGTAATGAAGCTTACGGTGACAAAGGAAGTATCCTCAGATGAATCTAGAAAGAAGCTTTCTTAGAAACTTCTTGGTGATGTGTGAATTCATCTCTCAGAGTTACACTTATGTTTCTTGGAGCAGTCCATTAACACTGTCCTTGAGTAACCTGAGAAGGGCTTCCTTGGATCGCATTGAGGCCTACGCTGATAAAGGAAATTTCATCCGTTCAAAACGTGAGAGAACCTTTCTGAGAAACTTCTTTCTGATCTGTGAGTTCATCTCACAGTCTTATAACTTAGACTTCAGGAAGCAGTTTGCGAACACTCTTTTCGTGGATTCTGGAAAGTGATATTTGGGAGCCCTTAGGCGCCCATGGTGAAAAAAGAAATATCCTCACAGAATAAATAGAGAGAAGATTTCTGACAGATTGCTTCCTGATGTGTGACTTCATGACACAGAGTTCCACCCTTCCCTTCTAGGAACAGTTTCCTATCACTGTTGTCGTGGATTCTGCAACGGTATATTTGGGAGCTCATTGAGGGCTATGGTGATAAAGGAAATATCCTTACATAATAAAGAAAGAGAAGCTTTCTGAGAAACTTCTTTCTGATCTGTGAGTTCATCACACAGACGTATATCTCAGACTTCAGGAAGCAGTTTGTGAACACTCTTTTCGTGGATTCTGGAAAGTGATATTTGGGAGCCCATAGGGGACCATGGTGAAACAGGAAATATCCTCACATTATAACTAGAGAGAGGCTTTCTGAGAGACTGCTTTCTGATGTGTGACTTCATCACACAGAGTTCCACGATTTCCTTCTTGGAACAGTTTGCTAACTCTGTTGTCGTGGATTCTGCAAAGGTATATTTGGGAGCTCATTGAGGGCTATGGTGAAAAAGGAAATATCCTCAGATCAAAACTGGAAAGAAGCCTTCTGAGAAACTGCATTGCCATGTGTGAATGCAACTCACAGAGTTACACGTTTCTCTTCAGTGATCAGTTTGTTAACACAGTTTTCTGGAAATCTGCAATTAGATACTTCATAGCACAATGAACCTTATGTTGACAAAGGAAATATTCACAGATGAATACTAGAAAGAAGCTTTCTTAGAAACTTCTTGTTGATGTGTGAATTCATCTCACAGTGTTACACTTATGTTTCTTGGAGCTGTCCGTTAACACTGTCTTTGAGGAACCAGAGAAGGGCTTCCTTTGATCGCATTGAGGCCTACGATGATAATGGAAATTTCATCCCATCAAAACGTGAAAGAAGTTTTCTGAAAAACTACTTTCTGATCAATGAGTTCATCTCACAGACGTATAAGTTAGACTTCAGGATGCAGTTTGCGAACACTCTTTTCGTGGATTCTGGAAAGTGATAATTGGGAGCCCATAGGGGCCCATGGTGAAAAAGGAAATATCCTCACATAATAACTAGAGAGAAGCTTTCTGAGAGATTGCTTTCTGATGTGTGACTTCATCACACAGAGTTCCACCATTTCTCTTCTTGGAACAGATTGCTAACACTGTTGTCGTGGATTCTGCAAAGGTATATTTGGGAGCTCATTGAGGGCTATGGTGAAAAAGGAAATATCCTCAGATCAAAACTGGAAAGAAGCCTTCTGAGAAACTGCATTGCCATGAGTGAATGCAACTCACAGAGTTACACGTTTCTCTTCAGTGATCAGTTAGCTAACTAAGTTTTCTGGAAATCTGCAATGGGATACCTCTTAGCGCAATGAAGCTTACGGTGACAAAGGAAATATCCTCAGATGAAAACTAGAAAGAAGCTTTCTTAGAAACTTCTTGGTGATGTGTGAATTCATCTCACAGAGTTACACTTATGTTTCGTGGAGCAGTCCATTAACACTAGTCTTTGAGGGAACCTGAGAAGGGCTTCCTTGGATCGCATTGAGGCCTACGCTGATAAACGAATTTTCATCCGTTCAAAACGTGAATGAAGCTTCTGAGAAACTTCATTCTGGTCTCTGAGTTCATCTCACAGACGTATAACTTAGACTTCAGGAAGCAGTTTGCGAACACTCTTTTCGTGGATTCTGGAAAGTGATATTTGGGAGCCCATAGGGGCCCATGGTGAAAAAGGAAATATCCTCACATAATAACTAGAGAGAAGCTTTCTGCGAGATTGCTTTCTGATGTGTGACTTCATCACACAGAGTTCCACCCTTCCCTTCTTGGAACAGATTGCTAACACTGTTGTCGTGGATTCTGCAAAGTTATATTTGGGATCTCATTGAGGGCTATGGTGAAAAAGGAAATATCCTCAGATCAAAACTGGAAAGAAGCCTTCTGAGAAACTGCATTGCCATGAGTGAATGCAACTCACAGAGTTACACGTTTCTCTTCAGTGATCAGTTAGCTAACTAAGTTTTCTGGAGATCTGCAATGGAATACCTCTTAGCGCAATGAAGCTTACGGTGACAAAGGAAATATCCTCAGATGAAAACTAGAAAGAAGCTTTCTTAGAAACTTCTTGGTGATGTGTGAATTCATCTCACAGAGTTACACTTCTGTTTCGTGGAGCATTCCATTAACACTATCTTTGAGGGGGCTGAGAATGGCTTCCTTGGATTTCATTGAGGTCTACGCTGGTAAAGGAAATATCATCTGTTCAAAACGTGAAAGAAGCCTTGGGAGAAACTTCTTTCTGATCTCTGAGTTCATCTGAGAGACGTATAACTTCGACTCCAGGAAGCACATGGCAAACACTCTTTTCATGGACTCTGGAAAGTGATATTTGGGAGCCCATTGGGGAACATGGTGAAAAAGGAAATATACTGACATAATAACTAGAGAGAAGCTTTCTGTGAGATTCCTTTCTGATGGTCGGCTTCATCACACAGTGTTCCACCCTTCCCTTCTTGGAACAGTTTGCTAACACTGTTGTCGTGGATTCTGCAAAGGTATATTTGGGAGCTCATTGAGGGCTATGGTGAAAAAGGAAATAACCTCACATAATAACTAAAGAGAAGCTTTCTGAGAAACTGCATTGCCATGTGTGAATGCAACTCACAGAGTTACACGTTTCTCTTCAGTGATCAGTTTGTTAACACAGTTTTCTGGAAATCTGCAATTAGATACTTCATAGCGCAATGAACCTTACGGTGAAAAAGGAAATATCCACAGATGAAAACTAGAAAGAAGCTTTCTTAGAAACTTCTTGGTGATGTGTGAATTCATCTCACAGATTTACACTTATGTTTCGTGGAGCAGTCCATAAACACTGTCTTTGAGGAATCTGAGAACGGCTTCTTTGGATCGTATTGAGGCCTACGCTGATAAAGGAAACTTCATGAGTTCAAAACGTGAAAGCAGCTTTCTGAGAAACTTCTTTCTGATCTGTGAGTTCACCTCACAGACTTATAACTTAGATTTCAGGAAGCTGTTTGCTAACACTCTTTTCGTGGAATCTGTAAAGTGATATTTGGGAGCCCATAAGGACCCATAGTGAAAAAGGAAATATCCTCACATAATAAATAAAGAGAAGCTTTCTGAGAAACTGCATTGCTATGTGTGAATGCAACTCACAGAGTTATATGTTTCCCCTCAGTGATCAGTTTGTTAACACAGTTTTCTGGAAATCTGCAATTAGATACTTCATAGCGCAATGAACCTTACGGTGACAAAGGAAATATCCACAGATGAAAACTAGAAAGAAGCTTTCGTAGAAACTTCTTGGTGATGTGTGAACTCATCTCACAGAGTTACACTTATGTTTCGTGGAGCAGTCCATTAACACAGTTTTGAGGAATCTGAGAATGGCTTCTTTGGATCGCAGTGAGGCCTACGCTGATAAAGGAAATTTCATCCGTTCAAAACGTGAAAGAAGCTTTCTGAGAACCTTCTTTCTGATCTGTGAGTTCATCTCACAGACTTATAACTTAGACTTCAGGAAGCAGTTTGCTAACCCTCTTCTCGTGGAATCTGTAAAGTGATATTTGGGAGCCCATAAGGGCCCATGGTGAAAAAGGAAATATCCTCACCTAATAACTAGAGAGAAGCTTTCTGAGAGATTCGTTTCTGATGTGTAGCTTCATCACACACAGTTCCACCCTTCCCTTCTTGGAACAGTTTGCTAACACTGTTGTCGTGGATTCTGCAATGGTATCTTTGTGAGCTAATTGAGGGCTATTGTGAAAAAGGTAATATCCTCCCATAATAACGAAAGAGAAGCTTTCTGAGAAACTGCATTGCCATGTGTGAATGCAACTCACAGAGTTACACGTTTCTCCTCATTGATCAGTTTGCTAACACAGTTTTCTGGAAATCTGCAATTAGATACTTCATAGCGCAATGAACCTTACGGTGAAAAAGGAAATATCCACAGATGAAAACTAGAAAGAAGCTTTCTTAGAAACTTCTTGGTGATGTGTGAAATCATCTCACAGAGTTACACTTATGTTTCGTGGCGCAGTCCATTAACACTGTCTTTGAGGAATCTGAGAATGGCTTCTATGGATCGTATTGAGGACTACGCTGATAAAGGAAATTTCATCCGTTCAAAACGTGACAGAAGCTTTCTGAGAAACGTCTCTCTGATCTGTGAGTTCATCTCACAGACTTATAACTTAGACTTCAGGAAGCAGTTTGAAAACACTATTTTCGTGGAATCTGTAAAGTGATATTTGGGAGCCCATGGGGGCCCATGGTGAAAAAGGAAATATCCTCACATAATAACTAGAGAGAAGCTCTCTGAGAGATTCCTTTCTGATGTGTGGCTTCATCACACAGAGTTCCACCCTTCCCTTCTTGGAACAGTTTGCTAACACTGTTGTGGTGGATTCTGCAAAGGTATATTTGGGAGCTCATAGACGGCTATGGTGAAAAAGGAAATATCCTCACATAATAACTAAAGAGAAGCTTTCTGGGAAACTGCATTGCCATGTGTGAATGCAACTCACAGAGTTACACGTTTCTCTTCAGTGATCAGTTTGCTAACACAGTTTTCTGGAAATCTGCAATTCGATACTTCATATCGCAATGAACCTTACGGTGACAAAGGAAATATCCAGAGATGAAAACTAGAAAGAAGCTTTCTTAGAAGCTTCTTGGTGATGTGTGAATTCATCTCACAGAGTTACACTTATGTTTTGTGGAGCAGTCCATCACCACTGTCTTTGAGGAATCTGAGAACTCATTCTTTGGATCGCATTGAGGCCTTCACTGATAAAGTAAATTTCATCCTTTCAAAACGCAAAAGAAGCTTTCTGAGAAACTTCCTTCTGATCTGTGAGTTCATCTCACAGACTTATAACTTAGATTTCAGCAGCAGTTTGCTAACACTCTTTTCGTGGAATCTGTAAAGTGATATTTGGGTTCCCTTAGGGGCCCATGGTGAAAAAGGAAATATCCCCATATAATAAATAGAGAGAAGCTTTCTGAGAGATTCCTTTCTGATGTGTGGCTTCATCACACAGAGTTCAATCCTTCACTTCTTGGAACAGTTTGCTAACACTGTTGTCGTGGATTCTGCAAAGGTATATTGGGAGCTCATTGAGAGCTACGGTGAAAAAGGAAATATCCTCACATAATAACTAAAGAGAAGCTTTCTGAGAATCTGCATTGCCATGTGTGAATGCAACTCACAGAGTTACACGTTTCTCTTCAGTGATCAGTTTGTTAACACAGTTTTCTGGAAATCTGCAATTCGATACATCATAGCGCAATGAACCTTACGGTGACAAAGGAAATATCCAGAGATGAAAACTAGAAAGAAGCTTTGTTAGAAACCTCTTGGTGATGTGTGAATTCATCTCACAGAGTTACACTTATGTTTTGTGGAGCAGTCCATCACCACTGTCTTTGAGGAATCTGAGAACTCCTTCTTTGGATCGCATTGAGGCCTTTGCTGATAAAGGAAATTTCATCCGTTCAAAACGTGAAAGAAGCTTTCTGAGAAACATCTTTCTGATCTGTGAGTTCATCTCACAGACTTAAAACTTAGATTTCAGGAAGCAGTTTGATAACACTCTTTTCGTGTAATCTGTAAAGTGATATTTGGGAGCCCATAGGGGCCCATGGTGAAAAAGGAAATATCCTCACATAATAACTAGAGAGAAGCTTTCTGAGAGATTCCTATCTGATGTGCGGCTTCATCACAGACAGTTCAACCCTTCACTTCTTGGAACAGTTTGCTAACACTGTTGTCGTGGATTCTGCAAAGGTATATTGGGAGTTCATTGAGGGCTATGGTGAAAAAGGAAATATCCTCACATAATAACTAAAGAGAAGCTTTCTGAGAAACTGCATTGCCATGTTTGAATGCAAATCACAGAGTTACACGTTTCTCTTCAGTGATCAGTTTGTTAACACAGTTTTCTGGAAATCTGCAATTAGATACTTCATAGCACAATGAACCTTACGGTGACAAAGGAAATATCCACAGATGAAAACTAAAAAGAATCTTTCTTAGAAACTTCTTGGTGATGTGTGAATTCATCTCACAGAGTTACCCTTATGCTTCTTGGAGCAGTCCATTAACACTGTCCTTGAGGAATCTGAGAACGGCTACTTTGGATATCATTGAGGCCAACGCTGATAAAGGAAATTTCATCCGTTCAAAACAGGAAAGAAGCTTTCTGAGAAACATCTTTCTGATCTCTGAGTTCATCTCACAGACTTATAACTTAGACTGCAGCTAGCAGTTTGCTTACACTCTTTTCGTGGAATCTGTAAAGTGATATTTGGGAGCCCATAGGGGCCCATGTTGAAAAAGGAAATATCCTCACATAATAACTAGAGAGAAGCTTTCTGAGAGATTCCTTTCTGATGTGTGGCTTCATCACACAGAGTTGAACCCTTCACTTCTTAGAACAGTTTGCTAACACTGTTGTCGTGGATTCTCCAAAGTTATATTTGGGAGCTCATTGAGAGCTATGGTGAAAAAGGAAATAACCTCACATAATAACTAAAGAGAAGCTTTCTGAGAAACTGCATTGCCATGTGTGAATGCAACTCACAGAGTTACACGTTTCTATTCAGTGATGACTTTGTTAACACAGTTTTCTGGAAATCTGCAAGTAGATACTTCATAGCGCAATGAACCTTACCTTGACAAAGGAAATATCCACAGATGAAAACTATAAAGGAGCTTTCTTTGAAAGTTCTTCGTGATGTGTGAATTCATCTCAGAGAGTTACACTTATGTTTCTTGGAGCAGTACATTAACACTGTCTTTGAGGAATCTGAGAACGGCTTCCTTGAATCGCATTGAGGCCTACGCTGATAAAGGAAATTTCATCCGTTCAAAACGTGAATGAAGCTTTCTGAGAAACTTCTTTCTGACCTGTGAGTTCATCTCACAGACTTATAACTTAGACTTCAGGAAGCAGTTTGCTAACACTCTTTTCGTGGAATCTGTAAAGTGATATTTACGAGCCCTTAGGGTCCCATGGTGAAAAAGGAAATATCCTCACATAATAACTAGTGAGAAGCTTTCTGAGAGATTTCTTTCTGATGTGCGGCTTCATCACACAGAGTTCCACCCTTCCCTTTTTGGAACAGTTTGCTAACACTGATATCGTGGATTCTGCAAAGGTATATTTGGGAGCTCATTGAGGGCTATGGTGAAAAAGGAAATATCCTCACATAATAACTAAAGAATAGCTTTCTGAGAAACTGCATTGCCATGTGTGAATGTAACTCACATAGTTACACATTTCTCTTCAGTGATCAGTTTGTTAACACAGTTTTCTGGAAATCTGCAATTAGATACTTTATAGCGCCATGAACCTTACGGTGACAAAGGAAATATCCACAGATGAAAACTAGAAAGAAGCTTTCTTAGAAACTTCTTGGTGATGTGTGAATTCAGCCCACAGAGTTACACTTATGTTTCGTGAGCAGTCCATTCACACTGTCTTTGAGGAATCTGAGAATGGCTTCTTTGGATCGCATTGAGGACTACGCTGATTAAGGAAATTTCATCCCTTCAAAACGTGAAAGAAGCTTTCTGAGAAACTTCTTCCTGATCTGTGTGTTCATCTCACGGACTTATAACTCAGACTTCAGGAAGCAGTTTGCTAACAATCTTTTCGTGGAATCTGTAAAGTGATATTTGGGAGCCCTTAGGGGCCCATGTTGAAAAAGGAAATATCCTCACGTAATAACTAGAGAGAAGCTTCTTGAGAGATTCTTTCTGATGTGTGGCTTCATCACACAGAGTTCCACCCTTCCCTTCTTGGAACAGTTTTCTAACACTGTTGTCGTGGATTCTGGAAAGGTATATTTGGGAGCTCATTGAGGGCTCTGCTGAAAAAGGAAATATCCTCACATAATAACTAAAGAGAAGCTCTCTGAGAAACTGCATTGCCATGTGAGAATGCAACTCACAGAGTTACACGTTTCTCTTCAGTGATCAGTTTGTTATTACAGTTTTCTGCAAATCTGCAATTCGATACTTCATAGCGCAATGAACCTTACGGTGACAAAGGAAACATCCACACATGAAAACTAGAAAGAAGCTTTCTTAGAAACTTCTTGGTGATGTGTGAATTCATCTCAAAGAGTTACACTTAGGTTTCCTGGAGCAGTCCATTACCACTCTCTTTGGGGAATCTCAGAACTGCTTCTTTGGATCGCATTGAGGTCTTCGCAGATAAAGGAAATTTCATCCGTTCAAAACGTGAATGAAGCTTTCTGAGAAACTTCTTTCTGTCCTGTGAGTTCATCTCACAGACTTCTAACATAGACTTCGGGAAGCAGTTTGCTATAATCTTTTCGTGGAATCTGTAAAGTGATATTGGGGAGCCCATAGGGGCCCATGGTGAAAAAGGAAATATCCTCACATAATAATTAGAGAGAAGCTTTCTGAGAGATTCCTTTCTGATGTGTGGGTTCATTACACAGAGTTCATCCCCTCACTTCTTGGAACAGTTTGCTAACACTGTTGTCGTGGATTCTGCAAAGGTATATAGGGAGCTCATTGAGAGCTATGGTGAAAAAGGAAATATCCTCACATAATAACTAAAGAGAAGGTTTCTGAGAAACTGCATTGCCATGTGTGAATGCAACTCACAGAGTTACACGTTTCTCTTCAGTGATCAGTTTGTTAACACAGTTTTCTGGAAATCTGCAATTACATACTTCATAGCGCAATGAACTTTTCGGTGACAAAGGAAGTATCCACAGATGAAAACTAAAAAGAATCTTTCTTAGAAACTTCCTGGTGATGTGTGAATTCATCTCACAGAGTTTCACTTATGTTTCGTGGAGCACTCAATTAACACTGTCTTTGAGGAATGTGAGAACGGCTTCTTTGGATCGCATTGAGGCCTACACTGACAAAGGAAATTTCATCCGTTCAAAACGTGAAAAAAGCTTTCTGAGAAACTTCTTTCTCATCTGTGAGTTCATCTCACAGGCTTATAACTTAGACTTCAGGAAGCAGTTTGCTAACACTCTTTTGTGGAATCTGTAAAGTGATATATGGGAGCCCATAGGGGCCATGGTGAAAAAGGAAATATCCTCACATGATAACTAGAGAGAAGTTTTCTGAGAGATTCCTTTCTGATGTGTGGCTTCATCACACAGAGTTCAACACTTCACTTCTTGGAACAGTTTGCTAACACTGTAGTCGTGGATTCTGCAAAGGTATTTTGGGAGCTCATTGAGAGCTATGGTGAAGAAGGAAATATCCTCACATAATAACTAATGAGAAGCTTTCTGAGAAACTGCATTGCCATGTGTGAATGCAACTCACAGCGTTCAACGTTTCTCTTCAGTGATCAGTTTGTTAACACAGTTCTCTGGAAATCTGCAGTTAGATACTTCATGGCGCAATGAACCTTACGGTGACAAAGGAAATATCCACAGAAAAAACTAAATAGAAGCTGTCTTAGAAACTTCTTGGTGATGTGTGAATTCATCTCACAGAGTTACACTTATGTTTCTTGAAGCAGTCCATTAACACTGTCTTTGATGAATGTGAGAACGGCTTCTTTGGATCGCATTGAGGTCTACGCTGATAAAGGAAATTTCATCCGTTCAAAACGTGAAGGAAGCATTCTGAGAAAAGTCTTTCTGATCTGTGGAATTCATCTCACAGACTTATAACTTAGACTTCAGGAAGCAGTTTGCTTACACTCTTTTCGTGGAATCTGTAAAGTGATATTTGGGAGCCCATAGGGGCCAGTGGTGAAAAAGGAAATATCATCACATAATAAATAGAGAGAAGCTTTCTGAGAGATTTCTTTCTGATGTGCGTCTTCATCACACAGAGTTCCACCCTTCCCTTTTTGGAACAGTTTGCTAAGACAGTTGTCGAGAATTCTGCAAAGGTATATTTGGGAGCTCATTGAGGACTATGGTGAAAAAGGAAATATCCTCACATAATAACTAAAGAGAAGCATTCTGAGAAACTGCATTGCCATGTGTGAATGCAACTCACAGAGTTAAACGTTTCTCTTCAGTGATCAGTTTGTTAACACAGTTTTCTGGAAATCTGCAATTAGATACTTCATAGCGCAATGAACCTTACGGTGACAAAGGAAATATCCACAGATGAAAAGTATAAAGGAGCTTTCTTTGAAACTTCTTCGTGATGTGTGAATTCATCTCACAGAGTTACACTTATGTTTCGTGGAGCAGTCCATTAAGACTGTCTTTGAGGAATCTGAGAACTCCTTCTTTGGATCGCATTGAGGCCTTTGCTGATAAAGGAAATTTCATCCGTTCAAAACGTGAAAGAAGCTTTCTGAGAAACATCTTTCTGATCTGTGAGTTCATCTCACAGACTTAAAACCTAGATTTCAGGAAGCAGTTTGCTAACACTCTTTTCTTGGAATCTGTAAAGTGATATTTGGGAGCCCATAGGGGCCCATGGTGAAAAAGGAAATATCCTCACATAATAACTAGAGAGAAGCTTTCTGAGAGATTCCTTTCTGATGTGCGGCTTCATCACAGAGAGTTCAACCCTTCACTTCTTGGAACAGTTTGCTAACACTGTTGTCGTGGATTCTGCAAAGGTATATTGGGAGTTCATTGAGGGCTATGGTGAAAAAGGAAATATCCTCACATAATAACTAAAGAGCAGCTTTCTGAGAAACTGCATTGCCATGTGTGAATGCAACTCATAGAGTTACACGTTTCTCTTCAGTGATCAGTTTGTTAACACAGTTTTCTGGAAATCTGCAATTAGATACTTCATAGCACAATGAACCTTACGGTGACAAAGGAAATATCCACAGATGAAAACAAAAAAGAATCTTTCTTAGAAACTTCTTGGTGATGTGTGAATTCATCTCACAGAGTTACACATATGCTTCTTGGAGCAGTCCATTAACACTGTCCTTGAGGAATCTGAGAACGGCTACTTTGGATATCACTGAGGCCAACGCTGATAAAGGAAATTTCATCCGTTCAAAACATGAAAGAAGCTTTCTGAGAAACGTCTTTCTGATATCTGAGTTCATCTCACAGACTTTATCTTAGACTGCGGGAAGCAGTTTGCTTACACTCTTTTCGTGGAATCTGTAAAGTGATATTTGGGAGCCCATAGGGGCCCATAGTGAAAAAGGAAATATCCTCACATAATAACTAGAGAGAAGCTTTCTGAGAGATTCCTTTCTGATGTGTGGCTTCATCACACAGAGTTCAACCCTTCACTTCTTAGAACAGTTTGCTAACACTGTTGTGGTGGATTCTGCAAAGGTATATTTGGGAGCTCATTGAGAGCTATGGTGAAAAAGGAAATAACCTCACATAATAACTAAAGAGAAGCTTTCTGAGAAACTGCATTGCCATGTGTGAATGCAACTCACAGAGTTACACGTTTCTCTTCAGTGATGACTTTGTTAACACAGTTTTCTGGAAATCTGCAAGTAGATACTTCATAGCGCAATGAACCTTACGGTGACAAAGGAAATATCCACAGATGAAAACTATAAAGGAGCTTTCTTTGAAACTTCTTCGTGATGTGTGAATTCATCTCACAGAGTTACACTTATGTTTCGTGGAGCAGTCCATTAACACTGTCTTTGAGGAATCTGAGAACGGCTTCTTTGAATCGTATTGAGGCCTACGCTGATAAAGGAAATTTCATCCATTCAAATCGTGAATGAAGCTTTCTGAGAAACTTCTTTCTGTCCTGTGAGTTCATCTCACAGACTTATAACTAAGACTTCAGGAAGTAGTTTGCTAACACTCTTTTCTTGGAATCTGTAAAGTGATATTTGGGAGCACATAGGGGCCCATGGTGAAAAAGGAAATATCCTCACGTAATAACTAGAGAGAAGCTTTCTGAGAGATTTCTTTATGATGTGCGGTTTCATCACAAAGAGTTCCACCCTTCCCTTCTTGGAAGTGTTTGCTAACACTGTTGTCGTGGATTCTGCAAAGGTATATTTGGGAGCTCCTTGAGGGCTATGGTGAAAAAGGAAATATCCTCACATAATAACTAAAGAGAAGCTTTCTGAGAAACTGCATTGCCATGTGTGAATGCAACTCACAGAGTTACAAGTTTCTCTTCAGTGATCAGTTTTTTAACACAGTTTTCTGGAAATCTGCAATTTGATACATCATAGCGCAATGAACCTTACGGTGACAAAGGAAATATCCACATATGAAAACTAAAAAGAAGCTTTCTTAGAATCTTCTTGGTTATGTGTGAAATCATCTCACAGAGTTACACTTATGTTTCTTGGAGCAGTCCATTAAGACTGTCTTTGAGGAATCTGAGAACGGCTTCTTTGAATCGCATTGAGGCCTACGCTGATAAAGGAAATTTCATCCGTTCAAAACGTGAAAGAAGCTTTCTGAGAAACTTCTTTCTGACCTGTGAGTTCAATTCACAGACTTATAACTTAGACTTCAGGAAGCAGTTTGCTAACACTCTTTTCGTGGAATCTGTAAAGTGATATTTACGAGCCCATAGGGTCCCATGGTGAAAAAGGAAATATCCTCACATATTAACTAGTGAGAAGCTTTCTGAGAGATTTCTTTCTGATGTGTGGCTTCATCACACAGAGTTCCACCCTTCCCTTCTTGGAACAGTTTGCTAACACTGTTGTCGTGGATTCTGGAAAGGTATATTTCGGAGCTCATTGAGGGCTCTGCTGAAAAAGGAACTATCCTCACATAATAACGAAAGAGAAGCTTTCTGAGAAACTGCATTGCCATGTGTGAATGCAACTCACAGAGTTACACGTTTCTCTTCAGTGATCAGTTTGTTAATACAGTTTTCTGCAAATCTGCATTTCGATACTTCACAGCGCAATGAACCTTACGGTGACAAAGGAAACATCCACAGATGAAAACTAGAAAGAAGCTTTCTTAGAAACTTCTTGGTGATGTGTGAATTCATCTCAAAGAGTTACACTTAGGTTTCCTGGAGCAGTCCATTACCACTGTCTTTGGGGAATCTCAGAACTGCTTCTTTGGATCGCATTGAAGTCTTCGCAGATAAAGGAAATTTCATCCGTTCAAAACGTGAAAGAAGCTTTCTGAGAAACTTCTTTCTGTCCTGTGAGTTCATCTCACAGACCTATAACTTACACTTCAGGAAGCAGTTTGCTAACACTCTTTTCGTGGAATGTGTAAAGTGATATTGGGGAGCCCATAGGGGCCCATGGTGAAAAAGGAAATATCCTCACATAATAACTAGAGAGAAGCTTTCTGAGAGATTTTTTTCTGATGTGCAGCTTCATCACACAGAGTTCCACCCTTCCCTTCTTGGAACAGTTTGCTAACACTGTTGTCGTGGATTCTGCAAAGGTATATTTGGGAGCTCATTGAGGGCTATGGTGAAAAAGGAAATATCCTCACATAATAAATAATGAGAAGCTTTCTGAGAAACTGCATTGCCATGTGTGAATGCAACTCACAGAGTTACACGTTTCTCTTCAGTGATCAGTTTCTTAACACAGTTTTCTGGAAATCTGCAATTAGATACTTCATAGCGCAATGAACCTTACGGTGACAATGGAAATATCCACAGATGAAAACTATAAAGGAGGTTTCTTTGAAACATCTTTGTGATGTGTGAATTCATCTCAGAGAGTTACACTTATGTTTCGTGGAGCAGTCCATTAAGACTGTCTTTGAGGAGTCTGAGAACGGCTTCTTTGAATCGCATTGAGGCCTAAGCTGATAAAGGAAATTTCATCCAATCAAAACGTGAATGAAGCTTTCTGAGAAACTTCTTTCTGTCCTGTGAGTTCATCTCACAGACTTATAACTTAGGCTTCAGGAAGCAGTTTGCTAACACTTTTTTCTTGGAATCTGTAAAGTGATATTTGTGAGCCCATAGGGGTCCATGGTGAAAAAGGAATTATGCTCACATAATGACTAGAGAGAAGCTTTCTGAGAGATTTCTTTATGATGTGCGGTTTCATCACAAAGAGTTCCACCCTTCCCTTCTTGGAAGAGTTTGCTAACACTGTTGTCGTGGATTCTGCAAAGGTATATTTGGGAGCTCATTGAGGGCAATGGTGAAAAAGGAAATATCCTCACGTAATAACTAAAGAGAAGCATTCAGAGAAACTGCATTGCCATGTGTGAATGCAACTCACAGAGTTACACGTTTCTCTTCAGTGATCAGTTTGTTAACACAGTTTTCTGGAAATCTGCAATTTGATAATTCATAGAGCAATGAAACTTACGGTGACAAAGGAAATATCCTCAGATGAAGACTAGAAAGAAGCTTTCTTAGAAACTTCTTGGTGATGTGTGAATTCATCTCACAGAGTTACACTTATGTTTCTTGGAGCAGTCCATTAACACTGTCTTTGAGGAATCTGAGAACGTCTTCTTTGGATTCCATTGAGGCGTACGCTGATAAAACAAATTTCATCCGTTCAAAACGTGAAAGAAGCTTTCAGAGAAACGTTTTTCTGATCTGTGGAGTTCATCTCACAGACTTATAACTTAGACTGCAGGAAGCAGTTTGCTTACACTCTTTTCGTGGAATCTGTAAAGTGATATTTGGGAACCCATAGTGGCCCGTGGTGATAAAGGAAATATCCTCGCATAATAACTACAGAGAAGCATTCTGAGAGATTCCTTTCTGATCTGCGGCTTCATCACACAGAGTTCCACCCTTCCCTTCTTGGAACAGTTTGCTAACACTGTTGTTGTGGATTCTGCAAAGGTATATTTGGGAGCTCATTGAGGGCTCTGCTGAAAAAGGAACTATCCTCACATAATAACGAAAGAGAAGCTTTCTGAGAAACTGCATTGCCATGTGTAAATGCAACTCATGGAGTTACACGTCTCTCTTCAGTGATCAGTTTGTTAATACAGTTTTCTGGAAATCTGCAATTCGATACTTCATAGCGCAATGAACCTAACCGTGACAAAGGAAATATCCACAGATGAAAACTAGAAAGAAGCTTTCTTAGAAACTTCTTGGTGATGTGTGAATTCATCTCACAGAGTTACACTTAGGTTTCCTGGAGCAGTCCATTACCACTGTCTTTGGGGAATCTGAGAACTGCTTTTTGGATCGCATTGAGGCCTTCGCAGATAAAGGAAATTTCATCCGTTCAAAACTTGAAAGAAGCTTTCTGAGAAACTTCTTTGTAATCTGTGAGTTCATCTCACAGACTTATAAATTAGATTTCAGGAAGCAGTTTGGTAACACTCTTTTCGTGGCATCTGTAAAGTGATATTTGGGAGTCCGTAGGGGCCCATGGTGAAAAAGGAAATATCCTCACATAATAACTACTGGGAAGCACTCTGAGAGATTCCTTTCTGATGTGCGGCTTCATCACACAGAGTTCCACCCTTCCCTTTTTGGAACAGTTTGCCAACACTGTTTTCGTGGATTCTTCAAAGGTATATTTGGGAGCTCTTTGAGGGCTATGGTGAAAAAGGAAATATCCTCACATAATAACTAAAGAGAAGCTTTCTGAAAAACTGCATTGCCATGTGTGAATGCAACTCACAGAGTTACATGTTTCTCTTCAGTGATCAGTTTGTTAACACAGTTTTCTGCAAATCTGCAATTAGATACTTCATAGCGCCATGAACCTTACGGTGACTAAGGAAATATCCACAGATGAAAACTAGAAAGAAGCTTTCTTAGAAACTTCTTGGTGATGTGTGAATTCATCTCACAGAGTTACACTTAGGTTTCCTGGAGCAGTCCATTAACACTGTCTTTGAGGAATCTGAGAAGTGCTTCATTGGATCGCATTGAGGCCTTCGCTGATAACGGAAATTTCATCCGTTCAAAACGTGAAAGAAGCTTTCTGAGAAACTTCTTTCTGATCTGTGAGTACATCTCACAGACTTGTAACTTAGATTTCAGGAAGCAGTTTGCTAAAACTCTTTTCGTGGAATCTGTAAAGTGATATTTGGGAGCCCATAGGGGCCCATGGTGAAAAAGGAAATATCCTCACATAATAACTAGAGAGAAGCTTTCTGAGAGATTCCTTTCTGATGTGTGGCTTCATCACACAGAGTTCAACCCCTCACTTCTTGGAACAGTTTGCTAACACTGTTGTCGTGGATTCTGCATAGGTATTTTGGGAGCTAATTGAGAGCTATGGTGAAAAAGGAAATATCCTCACATAATAACTAAAGAGAAGCTTTCTGAGAAACTGCATTGTCATGTGTGAATGCAACTCACAGAGTTACACGTTTCTCTTCAGTGATCAGTTTGTTAACACAGTTTTCTGGAAATCGGCAATTAGATACTTCATAGCGCAATGAACCTTATGGTGACGAAATATCCTCAGATAAAAACTAGAAAGAACCTTTCTTAGAAACTACTTGGTGATGTGTGAATTCATCTCACAGAGTTACACTTATGTTTCGTGGAGTCCATTAACACTGTCTTTGAGGAATCTGAGAAGGGCTTCTTTGAATCGCTTTGAGGCCTACGCTGATAAAGGAAATTTCATCCTTCAAAACGTGAAAGAAGATTTCTGAGAAACTTCTTTCTGATCTGTAAGTTCATCTCACTGGCTTATAACTTAGACTTCAGGAATCAGTTTGCTAACACTCTTTTTTGTGGAATCTGTAAAGTGATATTTGGGAGCCCATAGGGGCCCATGGTGAAGAAGGAAATATCCTCAGATAATAACTACAGAGAAGCATTCTGAGAGATTCCTTTCTTATCTGCGCCTTCATCACACAGAGTTCCACAATTCCCTCCTTGGAACAGTTTGCTAACACTGTTTTCGTGGATTCTGCAAAGGTATATTTGAGAGCTCATTGAGGGCTATGGTGAAAAAGGAAATACCCTCACATAATAACTAAAGAGAAGCTTTCTGAGAAACTGCATTGCCATGTGTGAATGCAACTCACAGAGTTACACGTTTCTCTTCAGTGATCAGTTTGTTAACACAGTTTTCTGGAAATCTGCAATTAGATACTTTATAGCGCAGTGAACCTTACGGTGACAAAGGAAATATCCACAGATGAAAACTAGAAAGAAGCTTTCTTAGAAACTTCTTGGTGATGTGTGAATTCATCTCACAGAGTTACACTTTTGTTTCGTGGAGCAGTCCATTAACACTGTCTTTGAGGAATCTGAGAACGGCTTCTTTGGATCGGATTGAGGTCTACGCTGATAAAGGAAATTTCATGCATTCAAAAGTGAAAGAAGCTTTTGAGAAACTTCTTTCTGATCTCTGAGTTCATCTCACAGACTTATAACATAGACTTCAGGAAGCAGTTTGGTGACTCTCTTTTCGTGGAATCTGTAAAGTGATATTTGGGAGTCCATAGGGGACCATGGTGAAACAGGAAATATCCTCACAGAATAAATAGAGAGAAGCTTTCTGAGAGATTTTTTTCTGATGTGCGGCTTCATAACACAGAGTTCCACACTTCCCTTCTTGGAACAGTTTGCTAACACTGTTTTCGTGGATTCTGCAAATGTATATTTGGGAGCTCATTGAGGGCTCTGGTGAAAAAGTAAATATCCTCACATAATAACTAAAGAGAAGCTTTCTGAGAAACTGCATTGCCATGTGTGAATGCAACTCACAGAGTTACACGTTTCTCTTCAGTGATCAGTTTGTTAACACAGTTTTCTGGAAATCTGCAATTAGATACTTCATAGCGCAATGATCCTTACAGTGACAAAGGAAATAGCCACAGATGAAAACTAGAAAGAAGCTTTCTTAGAAACTCCTTGCTGATGTGTGAATTCATCTCAGAGTGTTACACTTATGTTTCGTGGAGCAGTCCATTAACACTGTATTTGAGGAATCTGAGAATGGCTTCTTTGGATCGCATTGAGGCCTACGCTGATAACGGAAATTTCATCGTTCAAAACGTGAAAGAAGGTTTCTGAGAAACTTCTTTCTGATCTGTGAGTTCATCTCACAGGCTTATAACTTAGAATTCAGGAAGCAGTTTGCTAACACTATTTTCGTGGAATCTGTAAAGTGATATTTTTGAGCCCATAGGGGCCCATTGTGAAAAAGGAAATATCCTCACATAATAACTAGAGAGAAGCTTTCTGAGAGATTTCTTTATGATGTGCGGCTTCATCACACAGAGTTCCACCCTTCCCTTCTTGGAACAGTTTGCTAACACTGTTGTCGTGGATTCTGCAAAGGTATATTTGGGAGCTCATTGAGGGCTATGGTTAAAAAGGAAATATCCTCACATAATAACTAAAGAGAAGCTTTCTGAGAAACTGCATTGCGATGTGTGAATGCAACTCATAGATTTAAACGTTTCTCTTCAGTGATCAGTTTGTTAACACAGTTTTCTGGAAATCTGCAATTAGATACTTCATAGCGCAATGAACCTTACGGTGACAAAGGAGATATCCACAGATGAAAACTAGAAAGAAGCTTTCTTAGAAACTTCTTGGTGATGTGTGAATTCATCTCACAGAGTTACATTTTGTTTCGTGGAGCAGTCCATTAACACTGTCTTTGAGGAATCTGAGAATGGCTTCTTTGGATCGCATTGAGGCCTACGCTGATAAAGGAAATTTCATCCGTTCAAAACGTGAAAGAAGCTTTCTGAGAAATGTCTTTCCGATCTGTGAGTTCATCTCACAGACTTATAACTTAGACTGCAGGTAGCAGTTTGCTTACACTCTTTTCGTGGAATCTGTAAAGTCTTATTTGGGAGCCCTTAGAGGCCCATGGTGAAAAAGGAAATATCCTCACTTAATAACTAGAGAGGAGCTTTCTGAGAGATTCCTTTCTGATGTGTGGCTTCATCACACAGAGTTCAACCCTTCACTTCTTGGAACAGTTTGCTAACACTGTTGTCGTGGATTCGGCAAAGGTATTTTGGGAGCTCATTGAGAGCTATGGTGAAAAAGGAAATATCCTCACATAATAACTAAAGAGAAGCTTTCTGAGAAACTGCATTGCCATGTGTGAATGCAACTCACAGAGTTAAACGTTTCTCTTCAGTGATCAGTTTGTTAACACAGTTTTCTGGAAATCTGCAATTAGATACTACATAGCGCGAGGAACCTTACGGTAACAAGGGAAATATCCACAGATCAAAACTAGAAAGAAGCTTTCTTAGAAACTTCTTGGTGATGTGTGAATTCATCTCACAGAGTTACACTTATGTTTCGTGAGCAGTCCATTAACACTGTCTTTGAGGAATCTGAGAATGGCTTCTTTGGATCGCATTGAGGCCTACGCTGATAAAGGAAATGTCATCCGTTCAAAACGTGAAAGAAGCTTTCTGAGAAACTTCTTTCTGATCTGTGTGTTCATCTCACAGACTTATAACTCAGACTTCAGGAAGCAGTTTGCTAACACTCTTTTCGTGGAATCTGTAAAGTGATATTTGGGAGCCCTTAGGGCCCATGTTGAAAAAGGAAATATCCTCACGTAATAACTAGAGAGAAGCTTTCTGAGAGATTCCTTTCTGATGTGTGGCTTCATCACACAGAGTTCCACCCTTCCCTTCTTGGAACAGTTTGCTAACACTGTTGTCGTGGATTCTGCAAAGGTATATTTGGGAGCTCATTGAGGGCTCTGCTGAAAAAGGAACTATCCTCACATAATAACGAAAGAGAAGCTTTCTGAGAAACTGCATTGCCATGTGTAAATGCAACTCACGGACTTATACGTTTCTCTTCAGTGATCAGTTTGTTAATACAGTTTTCTGGAAATCTGCAATTCGATACTTCATAACGCAATGAACCTAACCGTGACAAAGGAAATATCCACAGATGAAAACTAGAAAGAAGCTTTCTTAGAAACTTCTTGGTGATGTGTGAATTCATCTCACAGAGTTACACTTAGGTTTCCTGGAGCAGTCCATTACCACTGTCTTTGGGGAATCTGAGAACTGCTTCTTTGGATCGCATTGAGGCCTTCGCAGATAAAGGAAATTTCATCCGTTCAAAATTTGAAAGAAGCTTTCTGAGAAACTTTTTTGTAATCTGTGAGTTCATCTCACAGACTTATAACTTAGATTTCAGTAAGCAGTTTGGTAACACTCTTTTCGTGGCATCTGTAAAGTGATATTTGGGAGCCCGTAGAGGCCCATGGTGAAAAAGGAAATATCCTCACAAAATAACTAGAGAGAAGCTTTCTGACAGATTCCTTTCTGATGTGTGGCTTCATCACACAGAGTTCAACCCTTCACTTTTTGGAATAGTTTGCTAACACTGTTGTCGTGGATTCTGCAAAGGTATATAGGGAGCTCATTGAGAGCTATGCTGAAAAAGGAAATATCCTCACATAATAACTAAATAGAAGCTTTCTGAGAAACTGCATTGCCATGTGTGAATGCAACTCACAGAGTTACACGTATCTCTTCAGTGATCAGTTTGTTAACACAGTTTTCTGGAAATCGGCAATTAGATACTTCATAGCGCAATGAACCTTATGGTGACAAAGGAAATATGCTCAGATGAAAACTAGAAAGAAGCTTTCTTAGAAACTACTTGGTGATGTGTGAATTCATCTCACAGATTTACACTTATGTTTCGTGGAGTCCATTAACACTGTCTTTGAGGAATCTGAGAAGGGCTTCTTTGAATCGCATTGAGGCTTACGCTGATAAAGGAAATTTCATTGTTCAAAACGTGAAAGAAGATTTCTGAGAAAGTTTTTTCTGATCTGTGAGTTCATATCACAGGCTTATAACTTAGAATTCAGGAAGCAGTTTGCTAACACTCTTTTTCTGGAATCTGTAAAGTGATATTTGGGAGCCCATAGGGGCCCATGGTGAAGAAGGAAATATCCCCACATAATAACTACTGGGAAGCATTCTGAGAGATTCCTTTCTGATGTGCGGCTTCATCACACAGAGTTCCACCCTTCCCTTCTTGGAACGGTTTGCCAACACTGTTTTCGTGGATTCTGCAAAGGTATATTTCAGAGCTCTTTGAGGGCTACGGTGAAAAAGGAAATACACTCACATAATAACTAAAGAGAAGCTTTCTGAGAAACTGCATTGCCATGTGTGAATGCAACTCACAAAATTACACGTTTCTCTTCAGTGATCAGTTTGTTAACACAGTTTTCTGGAAATCGGCAATTTGATACTTCATAGCGCAATGAAACTTATGGTGACAAAGGAAATATCCTCAGATGAAAACTAGAAAGAATCTTTCTTAGAAACTACTTGGTGATGTGTGAATTCATCTCACAGATTTACACTTATGTTTCGTGGAGTCCATTAACACTGTCTTTGAGGAATCTGAGAAGGGCTTCTTTGAATCGCATTGAGGCCTACGCTGATAAAGGAATTTTCATTGTTCAAAACGTGAAAGAAGATTTCTGAGAAAGTTTTTTCTGATCTGTGAGTTCATATCACAGGCTTATAACTTAGACTTCAGGAAGCAGTTTGCTAACACTCTTTTTGTGGAATCTGTAAAGTGATATTTGGGTGCCCATACGAGCCCATGGTGAAGAAGGAAATATCCTCACATAATAACTGCAGAGAAGCATTCTGAGAGATTCCTTTCTGATGTGCAGCTTCATTACACAGAGTTCCACCCTTCCCTACTTGGAACGGTTTTCCAAAACTGTTTTCGTGGATTCTGCAAAGGTATATTTGAGAGCTCATTGAGGGCTATGGTGAAAAAGGAAATACCCTCACATAATAACTAAAGAGAAGCTTTCTGAGAAACTGCATTGCTATGTGTGAATTCAACTAACAGAGTTACACGTTTCTCCTCAGTGATCAGTTTGTTTACACAGTTTTCTGGAAATCTGCAATTAGATACTTCATAGCGCAATGAACCTTACGGTGACAAAGGAAATATCCACAGATGAAAACTAGAAAGAAGCTTTCTTAGAAACTTCTTGGTGATGTGTGAATTTATCTCACAGAGTTACACTTATGTTTCTTGGAGCAGTCCATTAACACTGTCTTTGAGGAATCTGAGAACGGCTTCTTTGGATCGCTTTGAGGCCTACGCTGATAAAGGAAATTTCATCCGTTCAAAACGTGAAAGAAGCTTTCTGAGAAACTTCTTTCTGATCTGTGAGTTCATCTCACAGACGTATAACTTAGACTGCAAGTAGCAGTTTACTTACACTCTTTTCGTGGAATCTGTAAAGTCTTATTTGGGAGCCCTTAGAGGCCCATGGTGAAAAAGGAAATATCCTCACATAATAACTAGAAAGAAGCTTTCTGAGAGATTTCTTTATGACGTGAGGCTTCATCACACAGAGTTGCACCCTTCCCTTCTTGGAACAGTTTGCTAGCACTGTTGACGTGGATTCTGCAAAGGTATATTTGGGAGCTCATTGAGGGCTATGGTGAAAAAGGAAATATCCTCACATAATAACTAAAGAGAAGCTTTCTGAGAAACTGCATTGCCATGTGTGAATGCAACTTACAGAGTTACACGTTTCTCTTCAGTGATCAGTTTGTTAACACAGTTTTCTGGAAATCTGCAATTAGATACTACATAGAGCAATGAACCTTACGGTGACAAAGGAAATATCCACAGATGAAAACTATAAAGGAGCTTTCTTAGAAACTTCTTGGTGATGTGTGAATTCATCTCACAGAGTTACACTTATGTTTCGTGAGCAGTCCATTAACACTGTCTTTGAGGAATCTGAGAATGGCTTCTTTTGATCGCATTGAGGCCTACGCTGATAAAGGAAATGTCATCCGTTCAAAACGTGAAAAAAGCGTTCTGAGAAACTTCTTTCTGATCTGTGAGTTCATCTCACAGGCTTATAACGTAGACTTCAGGAAGCAGTTTGCTAACACTCTTTTCATGGAATCTGTAAAGTGATAATTGGGAGACCATAGGGGCCCATGGTGAAGAAGGAAATATCCTCACATAATAACTAGAGAGAAGCATTCTGAGAGATTCCTTTCTGATGTGCGGCTTCATCACCCAGAGTTCCACCCTTCCCTTCTTGGAACAGTTTGCTAACACTGTTGTCGTGGTTTCTGCAAAGGTATATTTGGGAGCTCATTGAGGGCTATGGTGAGAAAGGAAATATCCTCACATAATAACTAAAGAGAAGCTTTCTGAGAAACTGTATTGCCATGTGTGAATGCAACTCACAGAGTTACACGTTTCTCTTCAGTGATCAGTTTGTTAACACAGTTTTCTGGAAATCTGCAATTAGCTACTTCATAGCGCAATGAACCTTACGGTGACAAAGGAAATATCCTCAGATGAAAACTAGAAAGAAGCTTTCTTAGAAACTTCTTGGTGATGTGTGAATTCATCTCACAGAGTTACACTTATGTTTCGTGGAGTCCAATAGCACTGTCTGTGAGGAATCTGAGAACGGCTTCTTTGAATCGCATTGAGGACTACGCTGATAAAGGAAATTTCTTCCGTTCAAAACGTGAAAGAAGCTTTCTGAGAAACTTCTTTCTGATCTGTGTGTTCATCTCACAGGCTTATAACTTAGCATTCAGGATGTAGTTTGCTAACACTCTTTTTGTGGAATCTGCAAAGTGATATTTGGGTGCCCATAGGGGCCCATGGTAAAGAAGGAAATATCCTCACATAATAACTGCAGAGAAGCATTCTGAGATATTTCTTTATGATGTGCGCCTTCATCACACAGAGTTCCACCCTTCCCTTCTTGGAATAGTTTGCTAACACTGTTGTCGTTGATTCTGCAAAGGTATATTTGGGAGCTCTTTGAGGGCTATGGTGAAAAAGGAAATATCCTCACATAATAACTAAAGAGAAGCTTTCTGAAAAACTGCATTGCCATGTGTGAATGCAACTCACAGAGTTACATGTTTCTCTTCAGTGATCAGTTTGTAACACAGTTTTCTGCAAATCTGCAATTAGATACTTCATAGCGCAGTGAACCTTACAGTGAGTAAGGAAATATCCACAGATGCAAACTAGAAAGAAGCTTTCTTAGAAATTTCTTGGTGATGTGTGAATTCATCTCACAGAGTTACACTTATGTTTCTTGGAGCAGTCCATTAACACTGTCTTTGAGGAATCTGAGAAGTGCTTCATTGGATCGCATTGAGGTCTACGCTGATAAAGGAAATTTCATGCATTCAAACATGAAAGAAGCTTTTGAGAAACTTCTTTCTGATCTCTGAGTTCATCTCAAAGACTTATAACTTAGACTTCAGGAAGCAGTTTGCTAACTCTCTTTTCGCGGATTTGTAAAGTGATATTTGGGAGACCATAGGGGACCATGGTGAAACAGGAAATAACCTCACATAATAACTAAAGAGAAGCTTTCTGAGAGATTTCTATCTCATGGGCGGCTTCATAACACAGAGTTTCACACTTCCCTTCTTGGAACAGTTTGCTAACACTGTTGTCGTGGATTCTGAAAAGGTATATTTGGGAGCTCTTTGAGGGCTATGGTGAAAAAGGAAATATCCTCACCTAATAACTAAAGAGAACTTCATGAGAAATTGCATTGCCATGTTTGAATGCAACTCACAGAGTTACACGTTTCTCTTCAGTGATCAGTTTGTTAACACAGTTTTCTGGAAATCTGCAATTAGATACTTCATAGCGCAATGAACCATACGGTGACAAAGGAAATATCCACAGATGAAAACTAGAAAGAAGCTTTCTTAGAACCTTCTTGGTGATGTGTGAATTCATCTCACAGAGTTACACTTATGTTTCTTGGAGCAGTCCATTAACACTGTCTTTGAGGAATCTGGGAACGGCTTCTTTGGATCGCATTGAGGCCTACGCTGATAAAGGTAATTTCATCCGTTCAAAACGTGAAAGAAGCTTTCTGAGAAACTTCTTTCTCATCTGTGAGTTCATCTCACAGACTTATAACTTAGACTGCAAGTAGCAGTTTGCTTACACTCTTTTCGTGGAATCCGTAAAGTCTTATTTGGGAGCCCTTAGAGGCCCATGGTGAAAAAGGAAATATCCTCACATAATAACTAGAGAGAAGCTTTCTGAGAGATTTCTTTATGATGTGCGGCTTCATCACACAGAGTTCCACCCTTCCCTTCTTGGAACAGTTTGCTAACACTGTTGACGTGGATTCTGCAAAGGTATATTTGGGAGCTCATTGAGGGCTATGGTGAAAAAGGAAATATCCTCACATAATAACTAAAGAGAAGCTTTCTGAGAAACTGCATTGCCATGTGTGAATGCAACTCACAGAGTTACACGTTTCTCTTCAGTGATCAGTTTGTTAACACAGTTTTCTGGAAATCTGCAATTAGATACTAAATAGTGCAATGAACCTTACGGTGAGAAAGGAAATATCCACAGATGAAAACTATAAAGAAGCTTTATTAGAAACTTCTTGGTGATGTGTGAATTCATCTCACAGAGTTACACTTATGTTTCGTGAGCAGTCCATTAACACTGTCTTTGAGGAATCTGAGAATGGCTTCTTTGGATCGCATTGAGGCCTACGCTGATAAAGTAAATGTCATCCGTTCAAAACGTGAAAGAAGCTTTCTGAGAAACTTCTTTCTTATCTGTGTGTTCATCTCACAGACTTATAACTCAGACTTCAAGAAGCAGTTTGCTAACACTCTTTTCGTGGAATCTGTAAAGTGATATTTTGGAGCCCTTAGGTTCCCATGTTGAAAAAGAAAATATCCTCACGTAATAACTAGAGAGAAGCTTTCTGAGAGATTCCTTTATGATGTGTGGCTTCATCACACAGAGTTCCACCCTTCCCTTCTTGGAACAGTTTGCTAATACTGTTGTCGTGGATTCTGCAAAGGTATATTTGGGAGCTCATTGAGGGCTCTGCTGAAAAAGGAACTATCCTCACATAATAACGAAAGAGAAGCTTTCTGAGAAACTGCATTGCCATGTGTAAATGTAACTCACGGAGTTACACGTTTCTCTTCAGTGATCAGTTTGTTAATCCAGTTTTCTGGAAATCTGCAATTCGATACTTCATAGCGCAATGAACCTAACCGTGACAAAGGAAATATCCACAGATGAAAACTAGAAAGAAGCTTTCTTAGAAACTAATTGGTGATGTGTGAATTCATCTCACAGAGTTACACTTAGGTTTCCTGGAGCAGTCCATTACCACTGTCTTTGGGGAATCTGAGAACTGCTTCTTTGGATCGCATTGAGGCCTTCGCAGATAAAGGAAATTTCATCCGTTCAAAACTTGAAAGAAGCTTTCTGAGAAACTTCTTTGTAATCTGTGAGTTCATCTCACAGACTTATATCTTAGACTTTAGGAAGCAGTTTGCTAACACTCTTTTCGTGGAATCTGTAAAGTGATATTTGGGAGCCCTTAGGGGCCCATGGTGAAGAAGGAAATATCCTCACATAATAACTACTGGGAAGCACTCTGAGAGATTCCTTTCTGATGTGCGGCTTCATCACACAGAGTTCCACCCTTCCCTTTTTGGAACAGTTTGCCAACACTGTTTTCGTGGATTCTGCAAAGGTATATTTGAGAGCTCATTGAGGGCTATGGTGAAAAAGGAAATACACTCACATAATAACTAAAGAGAAGCTTTCTGAGAAACTGCATTGTCATGTGTGAATGCAACTCACAGAGATACACGTTTCTCTTCAGTGATCAGTTTGTTAACACAGTTTTCTGGAAATCGGCAATTAGATACTTCATAGCCCAATGAACCTTATGGTGACAAAGGAAATATCCTCAGATGAAAACTAGAAAGAAGCTTTCTTAGAAACTACTTGGTGATGTGTGAATTCATCTCACAGAGTTACACTTATGTTTCGTGGAGTCCATTAACACTGTCTTTGAGGAATCTGAGAAGGGCTTCTTTGAATCGCATTGAGGCCTACGCTGATAAAGGAAATTTCATCCTTCAAAACGTGAAAGAAGATTTCTGAGAAACTTCTTTCTGATCTGTAAGTTCATCTCACAGGCTTATAACTTAGACTTCAGGAAGCAGTTTGCTAACACTCTTTTTGTGGAATCTGTAAAGTGATATTTGGGAGCCCATAGGGGCCCATGGTGAAGAAGGAAATATCTTCACATAATAACTACAGAGAAGCATTCTGAGAGATTCCTTTCTTTTCTGCGGCTTCATCACACAGAGTTCCACAATTCCCTCCTTGGAACAGTTTGCTAACACTGTTTTCGTGGATTCTGCAAAGGTATATTTGAGAGCTCATTGAGGGCTATGGTGAAAAAGGAAATACCCTCACATAATAACTAAAGAGAAGCTTTCTGAGAAACTGCATTGCCATGTGTGAATGCAACTCACAGAGTTACACGTTTCTCTTCAGTGATCAGTTTCTTAACACAGTTTTCTGGAAATCTGCAATTAGATAATTTATAGCGCAGTGAACCTTACGGTGACAAAGGAAATATCCACAGATGAAAACTAGAAAGAAGCTTTCTTAGAAACTTCTTGGTGATGTGTGAATTCATCTCACAGAGTTACACTTTTGTTTCGTGGAGCAGTCCATTAACACTGTCTTTGAGGAATCTGAGAACGGCTTCTTTGGATCGCATTGAGGTCTACGCTGATAAAGGAAATTTCATGCATTCAAACATGAAAGAAGCTTTTGAGAAACTTCTTTCTGATCTCTGAGTTCATCTCAAAGACTTATAACTTAGACTTCAGGAAGCAGTTTGCTAACTCTCTTTTCGCGGATTTGTAAAGTGATATTTGGGAGACCATAGGGGACCATGGTGAAACAGGAAATAACCTCACATAATAACTAAAGAGAAGCTTTCTGAGAGATTTCTATCTCATGGGCGGCTTCATAACACAGAGTTTCACACTTCCCTTCTTGGAACAGTTTGCTAACACTGTTGTCGTGGATTCTGAAAAGGTATATTTGGGAGCTCTTTGAGGGCTATGGTGAAAAAGGAAATATCCTCACCTAATAACTAAAGAGAACTTCATGAGAAATTGCATTGCCATGTTTGAATGCAACTCACAGAGTTACACGTTTCTCTTCAGTGATCAGTTTGTTAACACAGTTTTCTGGAAATCTGCAATTAGATACTTCATAGCGCAATGAACCATACGGTGACAAAGGAAATATCCACAGATGAAAACTAGAAAGAAGCTTTCTTAGAACCTTCTTGGTGATGTGTGAATTCATCTCACAGAGTTACACTTATGTTTCTTGGAGCAGTCCATTAACACTGTCTTTGAGGAATCTGGGAACGGCTTCTTTGGATCGCATTGAGGCCTACGCTGATAAAGGTAATTTCATCCGTTCAAAACGTGAAAGAAGCTTTCTGAGAAACTTCTTTCTCATCTGTGAGTTCATCTCACAGACTTATAACTTAGACTGCAAGTAGCAGTTTGCTTACACTCTTTTCGTGGAATCCGTAAAGTCTTATTTGGGAGCCCTTAGAGGCCCATGGTGAAAAAGGAAATATCCTCACATAATAACTAGAGAGAAGCTTTCTGAGAGATTTCTTTATGATGTGCGGCTTCATCACACAGAGTTCCACCCTTCCCTTCTTGGAACAGTTTGCTAACACTGTTGACGTGGATTCTGCAAAGGTATATTTGGGAGCTCATTGAGGGCTATGGTGAAAAAGGAAATATCCTCACATAATAACTAAAGAGAAGCTTTCTGAGAAACTGCATTGCCATGTGTGAATGCAACTCACAGAGTTACACGTTTCTCTTCAGTGATCAGTTTGTTAACACAGTTTTCTGGAAATCTGCAATTAGATACTAAATAGTGCAATGAACCTTACGGTGAGAAAGGAAATATCCACAGATGAAAACTATAAAGAAGCTTTATTAGAAACTTCTTGGTGATGTGTGAATTCATCTCACAGAGTTACACTTATGTTTCGTGAGCAGTCCATTAACACTGTCTTTGAGGAATCTGAGAATGGCTTCTTTGGATCGCATTGAGGCCTACGCTGATAAGGGAAATATCATCCGTTCAAAACGTGAAAGAAGCTTTCTGAGAAAATTCTTTCTGATCTGGGTGTTCATCTCACAGACATATAACTCAGACTTCAGGAAGCAGTTTGCTAACACTCTTTTCGTGGAATTTGTAAAGTGATATTTGGGAGCCTTTAGGGGCCCATGGTGAAAAAGGAAATATCCTCACATAATAAATAGAAAGAAGCTTTCTGAGAGATTCCTTTCTGATGTGTGGCTTCATCACACAGAGTTCCACATTTTCCTTCTTGGAACAGTTTGCTAACACTGTTGTCGTGGATTCTGCAAAGGTATATTTGGGAGCTCATTGAGGGCAATGGTGAGAAAGGAAATATCCTCACATAATAACTAAAGAGAAGCTTTCTGAGAAACTGCATTGCCATATGTGAATGCAACTCACAGAGTTACATGTTTCTCTTCAGTGATCAGTTTGTTAACACAGTTTTCTGGAAATCGTCAATTAGCTACTTCAGAGCGCAATGAACCTTACGGTGACAAAGGAAATGTCCTCAGATGAAAACTAGAAAGAAGCTTTCTTAGAAACTACTTGGTGATGTGTGAATTCATCTCACAGAGTTACACTTATGTTTCGTGGAGTCCATTAACACTGTCTTTGAGGAATCTGAGAACGGCTTCTTTGAATCGCATTGAGGCCTACGCTGATAAAGGAAATTTCATCGTTCAAAACGTGAAAGAAGCTTTCTGAAAAACTTCTTTCTGATCTGTGAGTTCATCTCACAGGCTTATAACTTAGACTGCAAGTAGCAGTTTGCTAACCCTCTTTTTGTGGAATCTGTAAAGTGATATTTGGGAGCCCATAGGGGCCCATGGTGAAGAAGGAAATATCCTCACATAATAACTACTGGGAAGCATTCTGAGAGATTCCTTTCTGATGTGCGGCTTCATCACACAGAGTTCCACCCTTCCCTTCTTGGAACGGTTTGCCAACACTGTTTTCGTGGATTCTGCAAAGGTATATATGAGAGCTCATTGAGGGCTACGGTGAAAAAGGAAATACACTCACATAATAACTAAAGAGAAGCTTTCTGAGAAACTGCATTGCCATGTGTGAATGCAACTCACAAAATTACACGTTTCTCTTCAGTGATCAGTTTGTTAACACAGTTTTCTGGAAATCGGCAATTTGATACTTCATAGCGCAATGAAACTTATGGTGACAAAGGAAATATCCACAGATGAAAACTAGAAAGAATCTTTCTTAGAAAGTACTTGGTGATGTGTGAATTCATCTCACAGATTTACACTTATGTTTCGTGGAGTCCATTAACACTGTCTTTGAGGAATCTGAGAAGGGCTTCTTTGAATCGCATTGAGGCCTACGCTGATAAAGGAAATTTCATTGTTCAAAACGTGAAAGAAGTTTTCTGAGAAACTTCTTTCTGATCTGTGAGTTCATCTCAGAGACTTATAACTTAGACTTCAGGAAGCAGTTTGCTAAAACTCTTTTCGTGGAATCTGTAAAGTCTTATTTCGGAGCCCTTAGAGGCCCTAGGTGAAAAAGGATATATCCTCACATAATAAGTAGAGAGAAGCTTTCTGAGAGATTCCTTTCTCATGTGTGTCTTCATCACACAGAGTTCAACGCTTCACTTCTTGGAACAGTTAACTAACACTGTTGTCGTGGATTCTGCAAAGGTATTTTGGGAGCTCATTGAGAGCTATGGTGAAAGAGGAAATATCCTCACATAATAACTAAAGAGAAGCTTTCTGAGAAACTGCATTGCCATGTGTGAATGCAACTCACAGAGTTCAACGTTTCTCTTCAGTGATCAGTTTGTTAACACAGTTTTCTGGAAATCTGCAATTAGATACTTCATAGCGCAATGAACCTTACGGTGAAAAAGGAAATAGCCACAGATGAAAACTAGAAAGAAGCTTTCTTAGAAACTTCTTGGTGATGTGTGAATTCATCTCAGAGTGTTACACTTATGTTTCGTGGAGCAGTCCATTCACACTTTCTTTGAGGAATCTGAGAACGACTTCTTTGGATTCCATTGAGGCCTACGCTGATAATGGAAATTTCATCCGTTCAAAACGTGAAAGAAGCTTTCTGAGAAAATTCTTTCTGATCTGTGAGTTCATGTCACAGACTTATAACTTAGATTTCAGGAAGCACTTTGCTAACACTCTTTTCGTGGAATCTGTAAAGTGATATTTGGGAGCCAATAGGGGCCCATGTTGAAAAAGGAAATATCCTCACAAAATAAGTAGAGCGAAGCTTTCTGAGAGATTCCTTTCTGATGTGTGGCTTCGTAACACAGAGTTCCACCCTTCCCTTCTTGGAACAGTTTGCTAACAGTGTTGTCGTGGATTCTGCAAAGGTATATTTGGGAGCTCTTTGAGGGCTATGGTGAAAAAGGAACTATCCTCACATAGTAACTAAAGAGAAGCTTTCTGAGAAACTGCATTGCCATGTGTGAATGCAACTCACAGAGTTACACGTTTCTCTTCAGTGATCAGTTTGTTAAAACAGTTTTCTGGAAATCTGCAATTAGATACTTCATAGCGCAATGAACCTTACGGTGACAAAGGAAATATCCACAGGTGAAAATTAGAAAGAAGCTTTCGTATAAACTTCTTGGTGATGTGTGAATACATCTCGCAGAGTTACACTTATATTTCGTGGAGCAGTCCATTAACACTGTCTTTGAAAAATCTGAGAATGGCTTCTTTGGATCGCATTGAGGCCTATGCTGATAAAGGAAATTTCATCCGTTCAAAACGTGAGAGAAGCTTTCTGAGAAATTTCTTTCTTATCTGTGAGTTCATCTCACAGGCTTATAGCTTAGACTTAAGGAACCAGTTTGCTAACACTCTTTTTGTGGAATCTGTAAAGTGATATTTGGGAGCCCATAGGGGCCCATGGTGAAAAAGGAAATATCCTCACATAATAACTAAAGAGAAGCTTTCTGAGAAACTGCATTGCCATGTGTGATTGCAACTCACAGAGTTACACGTTTCTATTCAGTGATCAGTTTGTTAACACAGTTTTCTGGAAATCTGCAATTCGATACTTCATACCGCAATAAACCTTACGGTGACAAAGGAAATATCCACAGATGAAAACTAGAAAGAAACTTTCTTAGAAACATCTTGGTGATGTGTGAATTCATCTCACAGAGTTACACTTATGTTTCGTGGAGCAGTCCATTAACACTGTCTTTGAGGAATCTGAGAACTTCTTCTTTGGATGGCACTGAGGCCTTCGCTGATAAAGGAAATTTCATCCGTTCAAAACGTGAAAGAAGCTTTCTGAGAAACTTCTTTCTGGTCTGTGAGTTCATCTCACAGACTTATAACTTAGATTTCCGGAAGCAGTTTCCTAACACTCTTTTCTTTGAATTTGTAAAGTGATATTTGGGAGCCCTTAGGGGCCCATGGTGAAAAATTAAATATCCTCACATAATAAATAGAGAGAAGCTTTCTGAGAGATTGCTTTCTGATGTGTGGCTTCATCACACAGAGTTCCACCCTTCCCTTCTTGGAACAGTTTGCTAACACTGTTGTCGTGGATTCTGCAAAGGTATATTGGGGAGCTCATTGAGGGCTATGGTGAAAAAGGAAATATCTTCACATAATAACTAAAGTGAAGCTTTCTGAGAAACTGCATTGCCATGTGTGAATGCAACTCACAGAGTTACACGTTTCTCCTCAGTGATC
The DNA here is from genome assembly GCF_007565055.1 of Rhinopithecus roxellana. Taxonomy (NCBI): domain Eukaryota; kingdom Metazoa; phylum Chordata; class Mammalia; order Primates; family Cercopithecidae; genus Rhinopithecus; species Rhinopithecus roxellana. Next base: position 142,597,379 of record NC_044552.1, on the reverse strand, counting down.
TGTTTGTTAACACAGTTTTCTGGAAATCTGCCATTAGATATTTCATAGCGCAATGAACCTTACGGTGACAAAGGAAATATCCACAGATGAAAACTAGAAAGAAGCTTTCTTAGAAACTTCTTGGTGATGTGTGAATTCATCTCACAGAGTTACACTTATGTTTCGTGGAGCAGTCCATAAACACTGTCTTTGTGGTATCTGAGAACGGCTTCTTTGGATCGTATTGAGGCCTACAATGATAAAGGAAATTTCATGCGTTCAAAACGTGAAAGAAGCTTTCTGAGAAACTTCTTTCTGATCTGTGAGTTCACCTCACAGAATTATAACTTAGATTTCAGGAAGCTGTTTGCTAACACTCTTTTCGTGGAATCTGTAAAGTGATATTTGGGAGCCCATGGGGCCCATAGTGAAAAAGGAATTATCCTCAACTAATACATAAAGAGAAGCTTTCGGAGAAACTGCATTGCCATGTGTGAATGCAACTCACAGAATTACACGTTTCTCCTCAGTGATCAGTTTGTTAACACAGTTTTCTGGAAATCTGCCATTAGATAGTTCACAGCGCAATGAACCTTACGGTGACAAAGGAAATATCCACAGATGAAAACTAGAAAGAAGCTTTCTTAGAATCTTCTTGGTGATGTGTGAATTCATCTCACAGAGTTACACTTATGTTACTTGGAGCAGTCCATTAACACTGTCTTAGAGGAATCTGAGAACGGATTCTTTGGATCGCATTGAGGCCTACGCTGATATAGGAAATTTCTTCCGTTCAAAACGTGAAGGAAGCTTTCTGAGAAACTTCTTTCTGGTCTGTGAGTTCATCTCACAGACTTATAACTTAGATTTCAGGAAGCAGTTTCCTAACACTCTTTTCGTAGAATTTTTAAAGTGATATTTGGGAGCCCTTAGGGGCCCATGGTGAAAAATTAAATATCCTCACATAATAAATAGAGAGAAGCTTTCTGAGAGAATCCTTTCTGATGTGTGGCTTCATCACACAGAGTTCCACCCTTCCCTTCTTGGAACAGTTTGCTAACACTGTTGTCGTGGATTCTGCAAAGGTATATTGGGGAGCTCATTGAGGGCTATGGTGAAAAAGGAAATATCTTCACATAATAACTAAAGAGAAGCTTTCTGAGAAACTGCATTGCCATGTGTGAATGCAACTCACAGAGTTACACGTTTCTGTTCAGTGATCAGTTGGTTAACACAGTTTTCTGGAAATCTGCAATTAGATACTTCATAGCACAATGAACCTTACGGTGACAAAGGAAATATCCACAGATGAAAACTAGAAAGAAGCTTTCTTAGAAACTTCTTGGTGATGTGTGAATTCATCTCACAGAGTTACACTTACGTTTCGTGGAGCAGTCCATTAACACTGTCTTTGAGGAAACTGAGAATGGCTTCGTTGGATCGCATTGAGGCCTACGCTGATAAAGGAAATTTCATCCGTTCAAAACGTGAAAGAAGCTTTCTGAGAAACTTCTTTCTGATCTGTGAGTTCATCTCACAGACTTATAACTTAGACTTCAGGAAGCAGTTTGCTAACACTCTTTTCGTGGAATCTGTAAAGTGATATTTGGGAGCCCATAGGGGCCCATGGTGAAATAGGAAATATCCTCACATAATAACTAAAGAGAAGCTTTCTGAGAAACTGCATTGCCATGTGTGAATGCAACTCACAGAGTTACACGTTTCTCCTCAGTGATCAGTTTGTTAACACAGTTTTCTGGAAATCTGCCATTAGATACTTCATAGCGCAATGAACCTTACGGTGACAAAGGAAATATCCACAGATGAAAACTAGAAAGAAGCTTTCTTAGAAACTTCTTGGTGATGTGTGAATTCATCTCACAGAGTTACACTTATGTTTCGTGGAGCAGTCCATAAACACTGTCTTTGTGGTATCTGAGAACGGCTTCTTTGGATCGTATTGAGGCCTACAATGATAAAGGAAATTTCATGCGTTCAAAACGTGAAAGAAGCTTTCTGAGAAACTTCTTTCTGATCTGTGAGTTCACCTCACAGAATTATAACTTAGATTTCAGGAAGCTGTTTGCTAACACTCTTTTCGTGGAATCTGTAAAGTGATATTTGGGAGCCCATGGGGCCCATAGTGAAAAAGGAATTATCCTCAACTAATACATAAAGAGAAGCTTTCGGAGAAACTGCATTGCCATGTGTGAATGCAACTCACAGAATTACACGTTTCTCCTCAGTGATCAGTTTGTTAACACAGTTTTCTGGAAATCTGCCATTAGATAGTTCACAGCGCAATGAACCTTACGGTGACAAAGGAAATATCCACAGATGAAAACTAGAAAGAAGCTTTCTTAGAATCTTCTTGGTGATGTGTGAATTCATCTCACAGAGTTACACTTATGTTACTTGGAGCAGTCCATTAACACTGTCTTAGAGGAATCTGAGAACGGATTCTTTGGATCGCATTGAGGCCTACGCTGATATAGGAAATTTCTTCCGTTCAAAACGTGAAGGAAGCTTTCTGAGAAACTTCTTTCTGGTCTGTGAGTTCATCTCACAGACTTATAACTTAGATTTCAGGAAGCAGTTTCCTAACACTCTTTTCGTAGAATTTTTAAAGTGATATTTGGGAGCCCTTAGGGGCCCATGGTGAAAAAGGAAATATCCTCACATAATAACTAGAGAGAAGCTGTCTGAGAGATTTCTTTTTGATGTGCGGCTTCAACACACAGAGTTCCACCTTCCCTTTTTGGAACAGTTTGCTAACACTGTTGTCGTGGATTCTGCAAAGGAATATTTGGGAGCTCATTGAGGGCTATGGTGAAAAAGGAAACATCCTCACATAATAATTAAAGAGAAGCTTTCTGAAAAACTGCATTGCCATGTGTGAATGCAACTCACAGAGTTACACGTTTCTCTTCAGTGATCAGTTTGTTAACACAGTTTTCTGGAAATCTGCACTTCGATACTTCATAGCGCAATGAACCTTACGGTGACAAAGGAAATATCCATAGATGAAAACTAGAAAGAAGCTTTCTTAGAAACTTCTTGGTGATGTGTGAATTCATCTCACAGAGTTACACTTATGTATCGTGGAGCAGTGCATTAACACTGTCCTTGAGGAATCTGAGAACGGCTTCTTTAGATCGCATTGAGGCCTACGCTGATAAAGGAAATTTCATCCGTTCAAAACGTGAAAGAAGCTTTCTGAGAAACTTCTTTCTGATCTGTGAGTTCATCTCACAGACTTATAACTTAGATTTCAGGGAGCAGTTTGCTAACACTCTTCTCGTGGAATCTTCTAAAGTGATATTTGGGAGCCCATAGGGGCCCATGGTGAAAAAGGAAATATATTCACATAACAACTAGAGAGAAGCTTTCTGTGAGATTCATTTCTGATGTGTGGCTTCATCACACAGAGTTCCACATTTTCCTTCTTGGAACAGTTTGCTAACACTGTTGTCGTGGATTCTGCAAAGGTATATTTGGGAGCTCATTGATGGCTATGGTGAAAAAGGAAATATCCTCACATAATAACTAAAGAGAAGCTTTCAGAGAAAGTGCATTGCCATGTGTGAGTGCAACTCACAGAGTTACACGTTTCTCTTCAGTGATCAGTTAGTTAACACAGTTTTCTGGAAATCGGCAATTATATAATTCATAGCGCAATGAACCTTACGGTGACAAAGGAAATATCCACAGATGAAAACTAGAAAGAAGCTTTCTTAGGAACTTCTTTTTGATGTGTGAATTCATCTCACAGAGTTACACTTATGTTTCGTGGAGCAGTCCATTAACACTGTCTTTGAGGAATCTGAGAATGGCTCCTTTGGATCGCATTGAGGCCTACGCTGATAAAGGAAATTTCATCGGTTCAAAACGTGAAAGAAGCTTTCTGAGAAACTTCTTTCTGATCTGTGAGTTCATCTCACAGACTTATAACTTAGACTTAAGGAAGCAGTTTGCTAACACTCTTTTCGTGGAATCTGTAAAGTGATATTTGGGAGCCCATAGGGGCCCATGGTGAAAAAGGAAATATCCCGACATAATAACTAGAGAGAAGCTTTCTGTGAGATTCCTTTCTGATGTGTGGCTTCATCACACAGAGTTCCACATTTTCCTTCTTGGAACAGTTTGCTAACACTGTTGTCGTGGATTCTGCAAAGGTATATTTGGGAGCTCTTGGAGGGCTATGGTGAAAAAGGAACTATCTTCACATAATAACTAAAGAGAAGCTTTCTGAGAAACTGCATTGCCATGTGTGAATGCAACTCACAGAGTTACACGTTTCTCCTCAGTGATCAGTTTGTAACACAGTTTTCTGGAAATCTGCAATTAGATACTTAATAGCGCAGTGAACCACACGGTGACAAAGGAAATATTCATAGATGAAAACTAGAAAGAAGCTTTCTTGGAAACTTCTTGGTGACGTGTGAATTCATCTCACAGAGTTACACTTATGTTTCGTGGAGCAGTCCATTAACACTGTCTTTGAGGAATCTGAGAACGGCTTCTTTGGTTCGCAATGAGGCCTTTGCTGATAAAGGAAATTTCATCCGTTCAAACCGTGAAAGAAGCTTTCTGAGAAACGTCTTTCTCATCTGTGAGTTCATCTCACAGACTTATAACTTAGACTTCAGGAAGCAGTTTGCTAACACTCTTTTCGTGGAATCTATAAAGTGATATTTGGGAGCCCGTAGGGGCCCATGGTGAAAAAGGAAATATCCTCACATAATAACTAGAGAGAAGCTTTCTGAGAGATTCCTTTCTGATGTGTGGCTTCATCACACAGAGTTCCACCCTTCCCTTCTTGGAAGAGTTTCCTAACACTGTTGTCGTGGATTCTGCAAAGGTATATTTGGGTGCTCATTGAGTGCTCTGGTGAAAAAGGAAATATCCTCACATAATAACTAAAGAGAAGCTTTCTGAGAAACTGCATTGCCATGTGAGAATGCAACTCACAGAGTTACACGTTACTCTTCAGTGATCAGTTTGTTAACACAGTTTTCTGGAAATCTGCAATTAGATACTTCATAGCGCAATGAACCTTACGGTGACAAAGGAAATATCCACAGATGAAAACTAGAAAGAAGCTTTCTTAGAAACTTCTTGGTGATGTGTGAATTCATCTCACAGAGTTACACTTATGTTTCTTGGAGCAGTCCATTAACACTGTCTTTGAGGAATCTGAGTACAGCCTCATTGGATCGCATTGAGGCCTACGCTGATGAAGGAAATTTCATCCGTTTAAAACGTGAAGGAAGCTTTCTGAGAAACGTCTTTCTGATCTGTGAGTTCATCTCACAGACTTATAATTTAGACTTCAGGAAGCAGTTTGCTAACACTCTTTTCGTGGAATCTGTAAGTGATATTTGGGAGACCATAGGGGCCCATGGTGAAAAAGGAAATATCCTCACATAAAAACTAGACAGAAGCTTTCTGAGAGATTACATTCTGATGTGTGGCTTCATCACACAGAGTTCCACCCTTCCCTTCTTGGAACAGTTTCCTAACACTGTTGTCGTGGATTCTGCAAAGGTATATTTGGGAGCTCTTTGCGGGCTATGGTGAAAAAGGAAATATCCTCACATAACAACTAAAGAGAAGCTTTCTGAGAAACTGCATTGCCATGTGTGAATGCAACTCATAGACTTACACGTTTCTGTTCAGTGATCAGTTTGTTAACACAGTTTTCAGGAAATCTGCAAGTAGATACTTCATAGCACAATGAAACTTTCGGTGACAAAGGAAATATCCATAGATGAAAACTAGAAAGAAGCTTTCTTAGAAACTTCTTGGTGATGTGTGAATTCATCTCACAGAGTTACACTTATGTTTCGTGGAGCAGTCCATTAACACTGTCTTTGGGGAATCTGAGAACGGCTTCTTCGGACGGCATTGAGGCCTACGCTGATAAAGGAAATTTCATCCGTTCAAAACGTGAAAGAAGCTTTCTGAGAAACGTCTTTCTGATCTGTGAGTTCATCTCACAGACTTATAACTTAGACTTCAGGAAGCAGTTTGCTAACACTCCTTTCGTGGAATCTGTAAAGTGATATTTGGGAGCCCATAGGGGCCCATGGTGAAAAAGGAAATATCCTCACATAATAACTAGAGAGAAGCTTTCTGAGAGATTCCTTTCTGATGTGTGGCTTCATCACACAGAGTTCCACCCTTCCCTTCTTGGAACAGTTTGCTAACAATGTTGTCGTGGATTCTGCAAAGGTACATTTGGGAACTCATTGAAGGCTATGGTAAAAAAGGAAATATAATCCCATAATAACTAAAGAGAAGCTTTCTGAGAAACTGCATTGCCATGTGTGAATGCAACTCACAGGGTTACACGTTTCTCTTCAGTGATCAGTTTGTTTACACAGTTTTCTGGAAATCTGCAATTAGATACTTCATAGCACAATGAACCTTATAGTGACAAAGGAAATATCCACAGAGGAAAACTAGAAAGAAGCTTTCATAGAAACTTCTTCATGATGTGTGAATTCATCTCACAGAGTTAAACTTATGTTTCATGGTGCAGTCCGCTAACAATGTCTTTGAGGAACCTGAGAAGGGCTTCCTTGCATCGCATTGAGGCCTACGCTGATAAAGGAAAATTCATCCGTTCAAAACGTGAAAGAAGCTTTCTGAGAAACTTGTTTCTGATCTGTGAGATCATCTCACAGACGTATGACTTAGACTTCAGGAAGCAGTTTGCGAAAACTCTTTTCGTGTATTCTGGAAAGTGATATTTGTGAGCCCTTAGGGGCCCATGGTGAAAAAGGAAATATTCTCATATAATAAGGAGAGAGAAGCTTTCTGAGAGTTTGCTTTCTGATGTGTGACTTCATCACACAGAGTTCCAACCTTCCCTTCTTATAACAGTTTGCTAACATTGTTGTCGTGGATTCTGCCAAGGTATATTTGGGAGCAAATTTAGGGCTATGGTGAAAAAGGGAATATCCTCAGATCAAAAATGGAAAGAAGCCTTCTGAGATACTGCATTGCCATGAGTGAATGCAACTCACATAGTTACACGTTTCTCTTCAGTGATCAGTTTGCTAACAAAGTATTCTGGAAATCTGCAATGGGATAGCTCTTAGCGCAATATAGCTTACAGAGATAAAGGAAATATCCACAGATGAAAACTGAAAAGAAGATGTCTTAGAAACTTCTTTGTGATGTGTGAATTCATCTCACAGGGTTACACTTATGTTTCAAGGAGCAGTCCATTAACAATGTCTTTGAGGAAACTGAGAAGGGCTTCCTTGGATCGCATTGAGGCCTACGCTAATAAAGGAAATTTCATCTGTTGAAAACGTGAAAGAAGCTTTCTGAGAAACTTCTTTCTGATCTGTGAGTTCATCTCACAGATGTATAACTTTGACTTCAGGAAGCAGTTTCGGAACACTCTTTTCGTGGATTCTGGAAAGTGATATTTGGGAGCCCATAGGGGCCCATGATGAAAAAGTAAATATCCTCACATAATAACTAGAGAGAAGCTTTCTGAGAGATTGCTTTCTGAAGTGTGACTTCATCACACAGAGTTCCACGCTTCCCTTCTTGGAACAGTTGGCTAACACTGTTGTCGTGGATTCTGTAAAGGTATATTTGGGAGCTCATTGAGGGCTATGGTGAAAAAGGAAATATCCTCACATAATAACTAAAGAGAAGCTTTCGGAGAAACTGCATTGCCATGTGTGAATGCAACTCACAGAGTTACACGTTTCTCTTCAGTGATCAGTTTGGTAACACAGTTTTCTGGATATCTGCAATTAGATACTTCATAGGGCAATGAACCTTACGATGACAAAGGACATATCCATAGATGAAAACTAGAAGGAAGCTGTCTTAGACCCTTGTTGGTGATGTGAGAATTCATCTCACAGATTACAATTATGTTTCGTACAGCAGTCCATTAACACTGTCTTTGAGGAATCTGATAACGGCTTCTTTGCATCACATTGAGGCCTACGCTGATAGAGGAAATTTCATCCGTTCAAAACGTGACAGAAGCTTTCTGAGAAACGTCTCTCTGATCTGTGAGTTCATCTCACAGACTTATGACTTAGACTTCAGGAAGCAGTTTGCTAACACTCTTTTCGTGGAATGTGGAAAGTGATATTTGGGAGCCCATAGGGGTCCATGGTGAAAAATAAATATCCTCACATAATAACTATAGAGAAGGTTTCTGAGAGATTCCTTTCTGATGTGCGGCTTCATCACACAGAGTTCCACCCTTCCCTTCTTGGAACAGTTTGCTAAAAATGTTGTCATGGATTCTGCAAAGGTATATTTCGGAACTCATTGAGGGCTATGGTAAAAAAGGAAATATCCTCCCATAATAACTAAAGAGAAGCTTTCTGAGAAATTGCATTGCCATGTGTGAATGCAACTCACAGAGTTACACGTTTCTCCTCAGTGAGCAGATTGTTAACACAGTTTTCGGGAAATCTGCAATTAGATACTTCATAGCGCAATGAACCTTACGATGACAAAGGAAATATCCACAGATGAAAACTAGAAAGAAGCTTTCTTAAAACTTCTTCGTGATGCGCGAATTCATCTCACAGAGTTACACTTATGTTTCGTGGAGCAGTCCATTAACACTGTCTTTGAGGAATCTCAGAACGGCTTCTTTGGAGCGCATTTAGGCCTACGCTGATAAAGGAAATTTCATCCGTTCAAACTGTGAAAGAAGCTTTCTGAGAAACGTCTTTCTGATCTGTGAGTTCATCTCACAGGCTTATAACTTAAACTTCAGGAAGCAGTTTGCTAACACTCTTTTCGTGGAATCTGTAAAGTGATATTTGGGAACCCGTAGGGGCCCAAGGTGAAAAAGGAAATATCCTCACATAATAACTAGAGAGAAGCTTTCTGAGAGATTCCTTTCTGATGTCTGGCTTCATCACACAGAGTTCCACCCTTCCCTTCTTAGAACAGTTTCCTAACACTGTTGTCGTGGATTCTGCAACTGGATATTTGGGAGCTCATTGAGGGCTACGGTGAAAAAGGAAATATCCTCACATAATAACTAAAGAGAAGCTATCTGAGAAACTGCATTGCCATGTGTCAATGCAACTCACAGAGTTACACGTTTCTCCTCAGTGATCAGTTTATTAACACAGTTTTCTGGAAATCTGTAATTAGATACTTCATAGCGCAGTGAACCTCACAGTGACAAAGGAAATATCCACAGATGAAAACTAAAAAGAAGCTTTCTTAGAAACTTCTTGGTGATGTGTGAATTCATCTCACAGAGTTACACTTATGTTTCTTGGAGCAGTCCATTAACACTGTCTTTGAGGAATCTGAGAACGGCGTCATTGGATCGCATTGAGGCCTACGCTGATGAAGGAAATTTCATCCGTTCAAAACGTGAAGGAAGCTTTCTTAGAAACGTCTCTCTGATCTGTGAGTTTATCTCACAGACTTATAACTTAGACTTCAGGAAGCAGTTTGCTAACACTCTTTTCGTGGAATCTGTAAGTGATATTTAGGAGACCATAGGGGCCCATGGTGAAAAAGGAAATATCCTCACATAAAAACTAGAGAGAAGCTTTCTGAGAGATTCCTTACTGATGTGTGGCTTCATCACACAGAGTTCCACCCTTCCCTTCTTGGAACAGTTTGCTAACACTGTTGTCGTGGATTCTGTAAAGGTATGTATGGAAGCTCATGGAGGGCTATGGTGAAAAAGGAAATATCCTCACATAATAACTAAAGAGAAGCTTTCTGAGAAACTGCATTGCCATGTGTGAATGCAACTCCCAGAGTTACACGTTTCTCCTCAGTGATCAGTTTGTTAACACAGTTTTCTGGAAATCTGCAATTAGATACTTCATAGCGCCGTGAACCGCACGGTGACAAAGGTAATATCCACAGATGAAAACTAAAAAGAAGCTTTCTTAGAAACTTCTTGGTGATGTGTGAATTCTTCTCATAGAGTTACACTTATGTTTCTTGGAGCAGTCCATTACCACTGTCTTTGAGGAATCTGAGAACGGCTTCTTTGGATCGCATTGAGGCCTACGCTGATAAAGGAAATTTCATCCGTTCAAAACGTGAAAGAAGCTTTCTGAGAACCGTCTTTCTGATCTGTGAGTTCATCTCACAGACTTATAACTTAGACTTCAGGAAGCCGTTTCCTAAAACTCTTTTCGTGGAATCTGGAAAGTGATATTTGGGAGCCCATAGGGGCCCATGGTGAAAAAGGAAATATCCTCACATAATAACTCGAGAGAAGCTTTCTGAGAGATTCCTTTTTGATGTGTGGCTTCATCACACAGAGTTTCACCCCTCCCTTCTTGGAAGAGTTTGCTAACACTGTTGTCGTGGATTCTGCAAAGGTATATTTGGGAGCTCATGAAGGGCTATGGTGAAAAGGAAATATCCTCACATAATAACTAAAGAGAAGCTTTCTTGGAAACTGCATTGCCATGTGTGAATGCAACTCACAGAGTTACACGTTTCTCCTCAGTGATCATTTTGTTAACACAGTGTTCTGGAAATCTGCAATTAGATACTTCATAGCGCAATGAACCTTACGGTGACAAAGGAAATATCCACAAATGAAAACTAGAAAGAAGCTTTCTTAGAAACTTCTTGGTGATGTGTGAATTCATCTCACAGAGTTACACTTATGTTTCGTGGAGCAGTCCATTAACACTGTCTTTGAGGAATCTGAGAACGGCTTCTTTGGATCGCATTGAGGCCAACGCTGATAAAGGAAATTTCATCAGTTCAAAATGTGAAAGAAGCTTTCTGAGAAACGTCTTTCTGATCTGTGAGTCCATCTCACAGACTTATAACTTAGACTTCAGGAAGCAGTTTGCTAACACTCTTTTCGTGGAATCTGTAAAGTGATATTTGGGAGCCCATGGGGGCCCATGGTGAAAAAGGAAATATCCTCATATAATAACTAGAGAGAAGCTTTCTGAGAGATTCCTTTCTGATGTGTGGCTTCATCACACAGAGTTCCACACTTCTCTTCTTGGAACAGTTTGCAAACACTGTTGTCGTGGATTCTGCAAAGGTATATTTGGGAGCTCATTGAGGACTATGGTGAAAAAGGAAATATCCTCACCTAATAACTAAAGAGAAGCTTTCTGAGAAACTGCATTGCCATGTGTGAATGCAACTCACAGACTTACACGTTTCTCCTCAGTGATCAGTTTGTTTGCACAGTTTTCTGGAAATCTGCAATTAGATACTTCATAGCGCAATGAACCTTACAGTGACAAAGGAAATATCCACAGATGAAAGCTAGAAAGAATATTTCTTAAAACTTCTTGGTGATGTGTGAATTCATCTCACAGAGTTAAACTTATGTTTCTTGGAGCAGTCCATTAACACTGTCTTTGAGGAATCTGAGAACGGCTTCATTGGATCGCATTGAGGCCTACGCCGATAAAGGAAATTTCATCCGTTCAAAACGTGAACGAAGCTTTCTGAGAAACGTCTTTCTGATCTGTGAGTTCATCTCACAGACTTATAACTTAGACATCAGGAAGCAGTTTGCTAACACTCTTTTCGTGGAAACTGTAATGTAATATTTGGGAGCCCATGGGGGCCCATGGTGAAAAAGGAAATATCCTCACATAATAACTAGAGAGAAGCTTTCTAAGAGATTCCTTTCTGATGTGTGGCTTCATCACACAGAGTCCCACCCTTCCCTTCTTGGAACAGTTTGCTAACACTGTTGTCGTGGATTCTGCAAAGGTATATTTGGGAGCTCTTTGAGGGCTATGGTGAAAAAGGAAATATCCTCCCATAATAACTAAAGAGAAGCTTTCTCAGAAACTGCATTGCCATGTGTCAATGCAACTCACAGAGTTACACGTTTCTCCTCAGTGATCAGTTTGTTAACACAGTTTTCTGGAAATCTGCAATTAGATACTTCATAGCGCAGTGAACCTCACGGTGACAAAGGAAATATCCACAGATGAAAACTAAAAAGAAGCTTTCTTAGAAAATTCTTGGTGATGTGTGAATTCATCTCACAGAGTTACACTTAAGTTTCTTGGAGCAGTCCATTAACACTGTCTTTGAGGAATCTGAGAACGGCTTCATTGGATCGCATTGAGGCCAACGCTGATAAAGGAAATTTCATCAGTTCAAAATGTGAAAGAAGCTTTCTGAGAAACGTCTTTCTGATCTGTGAGTTCATCTCACAGACTTATAACTTAGACTTCAGGAAGCAGTTTGCTAACACTCTTTTCGTAGAATCTGTAAAGTGATATTTGGGAGCCCATGGGGGCCCATGGTGAAAAAGGAAATATCCTCACATAATAACTAGAGAGAAGCTTTCTGAGAGATTCCTTTCTGATGTGTGGCTTCATCACACAGAGTTCCAACCTTCTCTTCTTGGAACAGTTTGCTAACACTGTTGTCGTGGATTCTGCAAAGGTATATTTGGGAGCTCATTGAGGACTATGGTGAAAAAGGAAATATTCTCACATAATAACTAAAGAGAAGCTTTCTGAGAAACTGCATTGCCATGTGTGAATGCAACTCACAGAGTTACACGTTTCTCCTCAGTGATCAGTTTGTTTACACAGTTTTCTGGAAATCTGCAATTAGATACTTCATAGCGCAATGAACCTTACAGTGACAAAGGAAATATCCACAGTTGAAAGCTAGAAAGAAGATTACATAAATCTTCTTCGTGATGTGTGAATTCATCTCACAGAGTTACACTTATGTTTCCTGGAGCAGTCCATTAACACTGTCTTTGAGGAATCTGAGAACGGCTTCTTTGGATCGCATTGAGGCCTACGCCGATAAAGGAAATTTCATCCGTTCAAAACGTGAACGAAGCTTTCTGAGAAACGTCTTTCTGATCTGTGAGTTCATCTCACAGACCGATAACTTAGACATCAGGAAGCAGTTTGCTAACACTCTTTTCGTGGAAACTGTAATGTAATATTTGGGAGCCCATGGGGGCCCATGGTGAAAAAGGAAATATCCTCACATAATAACTAGAGAGAAGCTTTCTGAGAGATTCCTTTCTGTGCGTGGCTTCATCACACAGAGTCCCACCCTTCCCTGCTTGGAACAGTTTGCTAACACTGTTGTCGTGGATTCTGCAAAGGTATATTTGGGAGCTCTTTGAGGGCTATGGTGAAAAAGGAAATATCCTTCCATAATAACTAAATAGAAGCTTTCTGAGAAACTGCATTGCCATGTGAGAATGCAACTCACAGAGTTACACGTTACTCTTCAGTGATCAGTTTGTTAACACTGTTTTCTGGAAATCTGCAATTAGATACTTCATAGCACAATGACCCTTACGGTGACAAAGGAAATATCCACAGATGAAAAGTAGAAAGAAGCTTTCTTAGAAACTTCTTCGTGATGTGTGAATTCATCTCACAGAGTTACACTTATGTTTCTTGGAGTAGTGCATTAACATGGTCTTTGAGGAATCTGAGAACGGCGTCATTGGATCGCATTGAGGCCTACGCTGATGAAGGAAATTTCATCCGTTCAAAACGTGAAGGAAGCTTTCTGAGAATCGTCTCTCTGATCTGTGAGTTCATCTCACAGACTTATAACTTAGACCTCAGGAAGCAGTTTGCTAACACTCTTTTCGTGGAATCTGTAAGTTATATTTGGGAGCCCATAGGGGCCCATGGTGAAAAAGGAAATATCCTCACATAATAACTAGAGAGAAGCTTTCTGAGAGATTCCTTTCAGATGTTTGGCTTCATCCCACAGAGTTCCACCCTTCCCTTCTTGGAACAGTTTGCTGACACTGTTGTCGTGGATTCTGCAAAGGTGTATTTGGGAGCTCATTGAGGGCTATGTTGAAAAAGGAAATATCCTCACATAATAACTAAATAGAAGCTTTCTGAGAAACTGCATTGCCATGTGTGAATGCAACTCACAGAGTAACACGTTTCTCCTCAGTGATCAGTTTGTTAACACAGTTTTCTGGAAATCTGCAAATAGATACTTCATAGCGCAGTGAACCTCACGGTGACAAACGAAATATCCACAGATGAAAACTAAAAAGAAGCTTTCTTAGAAACTTCTTGGTGATGTGTGAATTCATCTCACAGAGTTACACTTATGTTTTGTGGAGCAGTCCATTAACACTGTCTTTGAAGAATCTGAGAACGGCTTCTTTGGATCGCATTGAGGCCTACCCTGATAAAGGAAATTTCATCCTTTCAAAACGTGAAAGAAACTTTCTGAGAAACGTCTTTCTGATCTGTGAGTTCATCTCACAGACTTATAACTTAGACTTCAGGAGGCAGTTTGCTAACACTCTTTTCGTGAAATCTTTATAGTGATATTTGGGACCCCATGGGGGCCCATGGTGAAAAGGGAAATATCCTCACATAATAACTAGAGAGAAGCTTTCTGAGAGATTCCTTTCTGATGTGTGGCTTCATCACACAGAGTTCCACCCTTCCCTTCATGGAACAGTTTGCTAACACTGTTGTCGTGGATTCTGCAAAGGTATATTTGGGAGCTCATTGAGGGCTATGGTGAAAAAGGAAATATCCTCACATAATAACTAAAGAGAAGCTTTCTGAGAAACTGCATTGCCATGTGAGAATGCAACCCACAGAGTCACACGTTTCTCTTCAGTGATCAGTTTGTTAACACAGTGTTCTGGAAATCTGCAATTAGATACTTAATAGCGCAATGAACCTCACATTGACGAAGGAAATATCCATAGATGAAAACTAGAAAGAAGCTTTCTTAGAAACTTCTTGGTGATTTGTGAATTCATCTCACAGAGTTACACTTATGTTTCGTGGAGCAGTCCATTAACACTGTCTTTGAGGAATCTGAGAACGGCTTCTTTGGAGCGCATTGAGGCCTACACTGATAAAGGAAATTTCATCCGTTCAAAACGAGAAAGAAGCTTTCTGAGAAACGACTTTCTGATCTGTGAGTTCATCTCACAGACTTATAACTTAGACTTCAGGAAACAGTTTGCTAACACTCTTTTCGTGGAATCTGGAAAGTGATACTTTGGAGCCCATAGGGGCCCATGGTGAAAAAGGAAATATCCTCACATAATAACTCGAGAGAAGCTTTCTGAGAGATTCCTTGCTGATGTGTGGCTTCATCACACAGAGTTCCACCCATCCTTTCTTGGAACAGTTTGCTAACACTGTTGTCGTTTATTCTGCAAAGGTATATATGGAAGCTCATGGAGGGCTATGGTGAAAAAGGAAATATCCTCACATAATAACTAAAGAGAAGGTTTCTGGGAAACGGCATTGCCATGTGAGAATGCAACTCACAGAGTTACACGTTTCTGCTCAGTGATCAGTTTGTTAACACAGTGGTCTGGAAATCTGCAATTAGATACTTCATAGCGCAATGAACCTTACGGTGACAAAGGAAATATCCACAGATGAAAACTAGAACGAAGCTTTCTTAGAAACTTCTTGGTGATGTGTGAATTCATCTCACAGAGTTACACTTACGTTTCGTGGAGCAGTCCATTAACACTGTCTCTGAGGAATCTGAGAACGGATTCTTTGGAGAGCATTGAGGCCGACGCTGATAAAGGAAATTTCATCCGTTCAAAACGTGAAAGAAGCTTTCTGAGAAACGTCTTTCTGATCTGTGAGTTCATCTCACAGACTTATAACTTAGACTTCAGGAAGCAGTTTGCTAACACTGTTTTCGTGGAATCTGTTTAGTGATATTTGGGACCCCATGGGGGCCCATGGTGAAAAGGGAAATATCCTCACATAATAACTAGAGAGAAGCTTTCTGAGAGATTCCTTTCTGATGTGTGGCTTCATCACACAGAGTTCCACCCTTCCCTTCTTGGAACAGTTTCCGAACACTGTTGTCGTGGATTCTGCAAAGGTATATTTGGGAGCTCATTGAGGGCTATGGTGAAAAAGGAAATATCCTCACATAATAACTAAAGAGAAGCTTTCTCAGAAACTGCATTGTCATGTTTCAATGCAACTCACAGAGTTACACGTTTCTCCTCAGTGATCAGTTTGTTAACACAGTTTTCTGGAAATCTGCAATTAGATACTTCATAGCGCAGTGAACCTCACGGTGACAAAGGAAATATCCACAGATGAAAACTAAAAAGAAGCTTTCTTAGAAAATTCTTGGTGATGTGTGAATTCATCTCACAGAGTTACACTTATGTTTCTTGGAGCAGTCCAATAACACTGTCTTTGAGGAATCTGAGAACAGCTTCATTGGATCGCATTGAGGCCTACGCTGATGAAGGAAATTTCATCCGTTCAAAACGTGAAGGAAGCTTTCTGAGAATCGTCTCTCTGATCTGTGAGTTCATCTCACAGACTTATAACTTAGACCTCAGGAAGCAGTTTGCTAACACTCTTTTCGTGGAATCTGTAAGTTATATTTGGGAGCCCATAGGGGCCCATGGTGAAAAAGGAAATATCCTCACATAATAACTAGAGAGAAGCTTTCTGAGAGATTCCTTTCTGATGTTTGGCTTCATCCCACAGAGTTCCACCCTTCCCTTCTTGGAACAGTTTGCTGACACTGTTGTCGTGGATTCTGCAAAGGTATATTTGGGAGCTCATTGAGGGCTATGTTGAAAAAGGAAATATCCTCACATAATAACTAAATAGAAGCTTTCTGAGAAACTGCATTGCCATGTGTGAATGCAACTCACAGAGTAACACGTTTCTCCTCAGTGATCAGTTTGTTAACACAGTTTTCTGGAAATCTGCAAATAGATACTTCATAGCGCAGTGAACCTCACGGTGACAAACGAAATATCCACAGATGAAAACTAAAAAGAAGCTTTCTTAGAAACTTCTTGGTGATGTGTGAATTCATCTCACAGAGTTACACTTATGTTTTGTGGAGCAGTCCATTAACACTGTCTTTGAAGAATCTGAGAACGGCTTCTTTGGATCGCATTGAGGCCTAGCCTGATAAAGGAAATTTCATCCTTTCAAAACGTGAAAGAAACTTTCTGAGAAACGTCTTTCTGATCTGTGAGTTCATCTCACAGACTTATAACTTAGACTTCAGGAGGCAGTTTGCTAACACTCTTTTCGTGAAATCTTTATAGTGATATTTGGGACCCCATGGGGGCCCATGGTGAAAAGGGAAATATCCTCACATAATAACTAGAGAGAAGCTTTCTGAGAGATTCCTTTCTGATGTGTGGCTTCATCACACAGAGTTCCACCCTTCCCTTCATGGAACAGTTTGCTAACACTGTTGTCGTGGATTCTGCAAAGGTATATTTGGGAGCTCATTGAGGGCTATGGTGAAAAAGGAAATATCCTCACATAATAACTAAAGAGAAGCTTTCTGAGAAACTGCATTGCCATGTGAGAATGCAACCCACAGAGTCACACGTTTCTCTTCAGTGATCAGTTTGTTAACACAGTGTTCTGGAAATCTGCAATTAGATACTTAATAGCGCAATGAACCTCACATTGACGAAGGAAATATCCATAGATGAAAACTAGAAAGAAGCTTTCTTAGAAACTTCTTGGTGATTTGTGAATTCATCTCACAGAGTTACACTTATGTTTCGTGGAGCAGTCCATTAACACTGTCTTTGAGGAATCTGAGAACGGCTTCTTTGGAGCGCATTGAGGCCTACACTGATAAAGGAAATTTCATCCGTTCAAAACGTGAAAGAAGCTTTCTGAGAAACGTCTTTCTGATCTGTGATTTCATCTCACAGACTTATAACTTAGACTTCAGGAAACAGTTTGCTAACACTCTTTTCGTGGAATCTGGAAAGTGATATTTTGGAGCCCATAGGGGCCCATGGTGAAAAAGGAAATATCCTCACATAATAACTCGAGAGAAGCTTTCTGAGAGATTCCTTTCTGATGTGTGGCTTCATCACACAGAGTTCCACCCATCCTTTCTTTTAACAGTTTGCTAACACTGTTGTCGTTTATTCTGCAAAGGTATATATGGAAGCTCATGGAGGGCTATGGTGAAAAAGGAAATATCCTCACATAATAACTAAAGAGAAGGTTTCTGGGAAACGGCATTGCCATGTGAGAATGCAACTCACAGAGTTACACGTTTCTGCTCAGTGATCAGTTTGTTAACACAGTGGTCTGGAAATCTGCAATTAGATACTTCATAGCGCAATGAACCTTACGGTGACAAAGGAAATATCCACAGATGAAAACTAGAACGAAGCTTTCTTAGAAACTTCTTGGTGATGTGTGAATTCATCTCACAGAGTTACACTTACGTTTCGTGGAGCAGTCCATTAACACTGTCTCTGAGGAATCTGAGAACGGATTCTTTGGAGAGCATTGAGGCCGACGCTGATAAAGGAAATTTCATCCGTTCAAAACGTGAAAGAAGCTTTCTGAGAAACGTCTTTCTGATCTGTGAGTTCATCTCACAGACTTATAACTTAGACTTCAGGAAGCAGTTTGCTAACACTGTTTTCGTGGAATCTGTTTAGTGATATTTGGGACCCCATGGGGGCCCATGGTGAAAAGGGAAATATCCTCACATAATAACTAGAGAGAAGCTTTCTGAGAGATTCCTTTCTGATGTGTGGCTTCATCACACAGAGTTCCACCCTTCCCTTCTTGGAACAGTTTCCGAACACTGTTGTCATGGATTCTGCAAAGGTATATTTGGGAGCTCATTGAGGGCTATGGTGAAAAAGGAAATATCCTCACATAATAACTAAAGAGAAGCTTTCTCAGAAACTGCATTGTCATGTTTCAATGCAACTCACAGAGTTACACGTTTCTCCTCAGTGATCAGTTTGTTAACACAGTTTTCTGGAAATCTGCAATTAGATACTTCATAGCGCAGTGAACCTCACGGTGACAAAGGAAATATCCACAGATGAAAACTAAAAAGAAGCTTTCTTAGAAAATTCTTGGTGATGTGTGAATTCATCTCACAGAGTTACACTTATGTTTCTTGGAGCAGTCCATTAACACTGTCTTTGAGGAATCTGAGAACAGCTTCATTGGATCGCATTGAGGCCTACGCTGATGAAGGAAATTTCATCCGTTCAAAACGTGAAGGAAGCTTTCTGAGAATCGTCTCTCTGATCTGTGAGTTCATCTCACAGACTTATAACTTAGACCTCAGGAAGCAGTTTGCTAACACTCTTTTCGTGGAATCTGTAAGTTATATTTGGGAGCCCATAGGGGCCCATGGTGAAAAAGGAAATATCCTCACATAATAACTAGAGAGAAGCTTTCTGAGAGATTCCTTTCTGATGTTTGGCTTCATCCCACAGAGTTCCACCCTTCCCTTCTTGGAACAGTTTGCTGACACTGTTGTCGTGGATTCTGCAAAGGTATATTTGGGAGCTCATTGAGGGCTATGTTGAAAAAGGAAATATCCTCACATAATAACTAAATAGAAGCTTTCTGAGAAACTGCATTGCCATGTGTGAATGCAACTCACAGAGTAACACGTTTCTCCTCAGTGATCAGTTTGTTAACACAGTTTTCTGGAAATCTGCAAATAGATACTTCATAGCGCAGTGAACCTCACGGTGACAAACGAAATATCCACAGATGAAAACTAAAAAGAAGCGTTCTTAGAAACTTCTTGGTGATGTGTGAATTCATCTCACAGACTTACACTTATGTTTTGTGGAGCAGTCCATTAACACTGTCTTTGAGGAATCTGAGAACGGCTATTTTGGATCGCATTGAGGCCTACCCTGATAAAGGAAATTTCATCCTTTCAAAACGTGAAAGAAACTTTCTGAGAAACGTCTTTCTGATCTGTGAGTTCATCTCACAGACTTATAACTTAGACTTCAGGAAGCAGTTTGCTAACACTCTTTTCGTAGAATCTGTAAAGTGATATTTGGGAGCCCATGGGGGCCCATGGTGAAAAAGGAAATATCCTCACATAATAACTAGAGAGAAGCTTTCTGAGAGATTCCTTTCTGATGTGTGGCTTCATCACACAGAGTTCCACCCTTCTCTTCTTGGAACAGTTTGCTAACACTGTTGTCGTGAATTCTGCAAAGGTATATTTGGGAGCTCATTGAGGACTATGGTGAAAAAGAAAATATCCTCACATAATAACTAAAGAGAAGCTTTCTGAGAAACTGCATTGCCATGTGTGAATGCAACTCACAGAGTTACACGTTTCTCCTCAGTGATCAGTTTGTTTACACAGTTTTCTGGAAATCTGCAATTAGATACTTCATAGCGCAATGAACCTTACAGTGACAAAGGAAATATCCACAGTTGAAAGCTAGAAAGAAGATTTCATATATCTTCTTGGTGATGTGTGAATTCATCTCACAGAGTTACACTTATGTTTCCTGGAGCAGTCCATTAACACTGTCTTTGAGGAATCTGAGAACGGCTTCTTTGGATCGCATTGAGGCCTACGCCGATAAAGGAAATTTCATCCGTTCAAAACGTGAACGAAGCTTTCTGAGAAACGTCTTTCTGATCTGTGAGTTCATCTCACAGACTCATAACTTAGACATCAGGAAGCAGTTTGCTAACACTCTTTTCGTGGAAACTGTAATGTAATATTTGGGAGCCCATGGGGGCCCATGGTGAAAAAGGAAATATCCTCACATAATAACTAGAGAGAAGCTTTCTGAGAGATTCCTTTCTGATGCGTGGCTTCATCACACAGAGTCCCACCCTTCCCTTCTTGGAACAGTTAGCTAACACTGTTGTCGTGGATTCTGCAAAGGTATATTTGGGAGCTCTTTGAGGGCTATGGTGAAAAAGGAAATATCCTCCCATAATAACTAAAGAGAAGCTTTCTGAGAAACTGCATTGCCATGTGAGAATGCAACTCACAGAGTTACACGTTACTCTTCAGTGATCAGTTGGTTAACACAGTTTTCTGGAAATCTGCAATTAGATACTTCATAGCACAATGACCCTTACGGTGACAAAGGAAGTATCCACAGATGAAAACTAGAAAGAAGCTTTCTTTGAAACTTCTTCGTGATGTGTGAATTCATCTCACAGAGTTACACTTATGTTTCTTGGAGCAGTCCATTAACACGGTCTTTGAGGAATCTGAGAACGGCGTCATTGGATCGCATTGAGGCCTACGCTGATGAAGGAAATTTCATCCGTTCAAAACGTGAAGGAAGCTTTCTGAGAATCGTCTCTCTGATCTGTGAGTTCATCTCACAGACTTATAACTTAGACCTCAGGAAGCAGTTTGCTAACACTCTTTTCGTGGAATCTTTATAGTTATATTTGGGACCCCTTGGGGGCCCATGGTGAAAAGGGAAATATCCTCACATAATAACTAGAGAGAAGCTTTCTGAGAGATTCCTTTCTGATGTGTGGCTTCATCACACAGAGTTCCACCCTTCCCTTCATGGAACAGTTTGCTAACACTGTTGTCGTGGATTCTGCAAAGGTGTATTTGGGAGCTCATTGAGGGCTATGGTGAAAAAGGACATATCCTCACATAATAACTAAAGAGAAGCTTTCTGACAAACTGCATTGCCATGTGTGAATCCAACCCACAGAGTCACACGTTTCTCTTCAGTGATCAGTTTGTTAACACAGTTTTCTGGAAATCTGCAATTAGAAACTAAATAGCGCAATGAACCTCACATTGATGAAGGAAATATCCATAGATGAAAACTAGAAAGAAGCTTTCTTAGAAACTATTTGGTGATGTGTGAATTCATCTCACAGAATTACACTTATGTTTATTGGAGCAGTCCATTAACACTGTCTTTGAGGAATCTGAGAACGGCTTCATTGGATCGCATTGAGGACTACGCTGATGAAGGACATTTCAACCGTTCAAAACGAGAAGGAAGCTTTCTGAGAAACGTCTTTCTGATCTGTGAGTTCATCTCACAGACTTATAACTTAGACTTCGGGAAGCAGTTTGCTAACACTCTTTTCGTGGAATCTGCAAATGATATTTGGGAGACCATAGGGTCCCACGGTGAAAAAGGAAATATCCTCACATAATAACCAGAGAGAAGCTTTCTGAGAGATTCCTTTCTGATGTGTGGCTTCATCACACAGAGTTCCACCCTTCCCTACTTGGAACAGTTTCCTAACACTGTTGTCGTGGATTCTGCAAGGGTATATTTGGGAGCTCATTGAGGGCTCTGGTGAAAAAGGAAATATCCTCACATAATAACTAAAGAGAAGCTTTCTGAGAAACTGCATTGCCATGTGAGAATGCAACTCACAGAGTTACACGTTACTCTTCAGTGATCAGTTTGTTAACACAGTTTTCTGGAAATCTGCAATTAGATACTTCATAGCGCAATGAACCTTACGGTGACAAAGGAAATATCCACAGATGAAAACTAGAAAGAAGCTTTCTTAGAAACTTCTTGGTGATGTGTGAATTCATCTCACAGAGTTACACTTATGTTTATTGGAGCAGTCCATTAACACTGTCTTTGAGGAATCTGAGAATGGCTTCATTGGATCGCATTGAGGCCTACGTTGATGAATTAAATTTCATCCGTTCAAAACGTGAAGGAAGCTTTCTGAGAAACGCCTCTCTGATCTGTGAGTTCATCTCACAGACTTATAACTTAGACTTCAGGAAGCAGTTTGCTAACACTCTTTTCGTGGAATATGGAAAGTGATATTTTGGAGCCCATAGGGGCCAATGGTGAAAAAGGAAATATCCTCACATAATAACTTGAGAGAAGCTTTCTGAGAGATTCCTTTCTGATGTGTGGCTTCATCACACAGAGTTCCACCCATCCCTTCTTCGAACAGTTTGCTAACACTGTTGTCGTTGATTCTGCAAAGGTATATATGGAAGCTCATGGAGGGCTATGGTGAAAAAGGAAATATCCTCACATAATAACTAAAGAGAAGGTTTCTGGGAAACTGCATTGCCATGTGGGAATGCAACTCACAGAGTTACACGTTTCTCCTCAGTGATCAGTTTGTTAACACAGTTTTCTGGAAATCTGCATTTAGATACTTCATAGCGCAATGTACTTTACAGTGACAATGGAATTATCCACAGATGAAAACTAGAAAGGAGCTTTCCTAGAAACTTCTTGGTGATGTGTGAATTCATCTCACAGAGTTACACTTGTGTTTCGTGGAGCAGTCCATTAACACTGTCTTTGAGGAATCTGAGAATGGCTTCTTTGGATCGCTTTGAGGCCTACGCTGATAAAGGAAATTTCATCCGTTCAAAACGTGAAAGACGCTTTCTGAGAAACGTCTTTCTGATCTGTGAGTTCATCTCACAGACTTATAAATTATACTTCAGGAAGCAGTTTGCTAACCCTCTTTGTGGAATCTGTAAAGTGATATTTGGGAGCCCATAGGGGCCCATGGTGAAAAAGGAAATATCCTCACATAATAACTAGAGAGAAGCTTTCTGAGAGATTCCTTTCTGATGTGTGGCTTCATCACACAGAGTTCCACCCTTCCCTTCTTGGAACAGTTTCCTAACACTGTTGCCGTGGATTCTGCAAAGGAATATTTGGGAGCTCATTGAGGGCTATGGTGGAAAAGGAAATATCCTCACATAATAACTAAAGAGAAGCTTTCTGAGAAACTGCATTGCCATGTGAGAATGCAACTCACAGAGTTACACGTTACTCTTCAGTGATCAGTTGGTTAACACAGTTTTCTGGAAATCTGCAATTAGATACTTCATAGCGCAATGAACCTTACGGTGACAAAGGAAATATCCACAGATGAAAACTAGAAAGAAGCTTTCTTACAAACTTCTTGGTGATGTGTGAATTCATCTCACAGAATTACACTTATGTTTCTTGGAGCAGTCCATTAACACTGTCTTTGAGGAATCTGAGAACGGCTTCATGGGATCGCATTGAGGCCTACGCTGATGAAGGAAATTTCAACCGTTCAAAACGTGAAGGAAGCTTTCTGAGAAACGTCTTTCTGATCTGTGAGTTCATCTCACAGAGTTTACCATTTAGTTCTCAGGAAGCAGTGTGCTAATCACCTCTTTCGTGGAATCTGCAAAAATGAGATGGGGAAGCAAATAGGGGTCCATGGTGAAAAAGGTAATGTCCTCAAATAATAACTACAAGAGAAGCGTTCTTAGATAATGTTTCTGATGTGTGACTTCATCACACAGAAGTTTCCACCCTTCCCCTTCTTGGAAGAGTTTGCTAACTTCCGGTATCTTGTGTTCTGCAAAGATGATATTTAGGGGCATCAGTGAGGGCTAATGGTAAAAGGAAATATTCCTCAGATCAAAACTGGACAGAAGCCTTCTGAGAAAACTTGCATTTCGATATGTGAATGCAAACTCACGGAGTACACGTTACTCTTCAGTGTTTCAGATTTGTGTAACACAGTTTTCTGGAAATCCTGCAATGGGATACGTCTGAACTGCAATGAAAGCTTACGGGTGCCAAAGGAAATATCCTCAGATGAAACTGGAACAGAGGCTTTGGTTAAAATCTTCTTGGTGATGTGTGAATTCATCTCACAGAATTAAACCTCTGTTTCATGCAGCAGTCCATTAACACTGTCTTTGAGGACCTGAGAAGGAGTTCTTTGGATCGCATTGAAGACTACAATCAGAAAGGAAATATCATCAGCTCAAAACGTGAAAGAAGCTTTCTGAGAAACTTCTTTGAGATCTGTGAATTCCTCTCACAGAGTTACATTAGTTCTCAGGAAGCAGTTTGCTAACACTCTTTCGTGGAATCTGCCAAATGAGATTGGGAGCAAATAGGGGTCCCATGGTGAAAAGGAAGGTCCTCAGATAATAACTACAGAGAAGCTTTCTTAGATAATTGTTTCTGATGTGTGACTTCATCACACAGAGTTCCCACCCTTCCCTTCTTGGAAGAGTTTGCTAACTTCTGTTATCTTGTGTTCTGCAAAGGATATTAGGGAGCTCACTGAGGGCTAGGTTAAAAAAGGAAATATTCTCAGATCAAAACTGGAAAGAAGCCTTCTGAGAAAACTGCATTTCGATGTGTGAATGCAACTCACAGAGTTACACGTTTCTCTTCAGTGATTCAGTTTGTTAACACAGTTTTCTGGAAATCTGCAATGGATACTTCATAGCGCAATGAACCTTACGGTGACAAAGGAATATCCTCAGATGAAAACTAGAAAGAAGCTGTTCTTATAAACTTCTTGGTGATGTGTGAATTCATCTCACAGAGTTACACTTATGTTTCATGGAGCAGTCCATTAACAATGTCTTTGAGGAACTGAGAAGGGCTTCCTTGGATCGCATTGAGGCCTACACTGATAAGGAAATTCATCCGTTGAAAACGTGAAAGAAGCTTTCTGAGAAACTTCTTTCTGATCTGTGAGTTCATCTCACAGACTTATAACTTAGATCTTCAGGAAGCAGTTTGCTAACACTCTTTTCGTGGAATCTGGAAAGTGATATTGGGAGCCCATAGGGGCCCATGATGAAAAAGGAAATATCCTCACATAATAACTAAGAGGAAGCTTTCTAGAGTAGATTGCCTTTCTGATGTGTGGCTTCATCACACAGAGTTCCACCCTTCCCTTCTTGGAACAGTTTGCTAACACTGTTGTCGTGGATTCTGCAAAGGTATATTTGGGAGCTCATTGAGGGCTATGGTGAAAAAGGAAATATCCTCATATAAACTGAAAGAGACGCTTCTGAGAAACTGCATTGCCATGTGTGAATGCAACTCACAGAGTTACACGTTTCTCTTCAGTGATCAGTTTGCTAACAAGTTTTCTGGAAATCTGCAATTCGATACTTCATAGCGCAATGAACTTACGGTGACAAAGGAAATATCCACAGATGAAAACTAGAAAGAAGCTTTCTTAGAAACTTCTTGGTGATGTGTGAATTCATCTCACAGAGTTACACTTATGTTTCGTGGAGCAGTCCATTAACACTGTCTCTGAGGAATCTGAGAACGACTTTTTGGATCGCATTGAGGCCGACGCTGATAAAGGAAATTTCATCCGTTCAAAACGTGAAAGAAGCTTTCTGAGAACCTTCTTTCTGATCTGTGAGTTCATCTCACAAACGTATAACTTAGACTTCAGGAAGCAGTTTGCGAACACTCTTTTCCTGGATCTGCAAACTCATATTGGGAGCCCATAGGGGCCCATGATGAAAAAGGAAATATCCTCACATAATAACTAGAGAGAACCTTCTGAGAGATTGCTTTGTGATGTGTGACTTCATCACACAGAGTTCCACCCTTCCCTTCTTGGAACAGTTTGCTAAACACTGTTGTCTGTGATTCTGCAAAGGTATATTTGGGAGATCATTCAGGGCTATGGTGAAAAAGGAAATATCCTCAGATCAAAACTGTAAAGAAGCCTTCTGAGAAACTGCATTGCCATGTGTGAATGCAACTCACAGAGTTACACGTTTCTCTTCAGTGATCAGTTTGCTAACTACAGTTTCTGGAAATCTGCAATGGGATACTCTTAGAGCAATGAAGCTTACGGTGACAAAGGAAATATTCCACAGATGAAAAGTAGAAAGAAGCTTTCTTAGAAACTTCTTCGTGATGTGTGAATTCATCTCACAGAGTTACACTTATGTTTCGTGGAGCAGTCCATTAACACTGTCTTTGAGGAATCTGAGAAGGCTTCCTTTGGATCGCATTGAGGCCTACGCTGATGAAGGAAATTTCTTCCGTTCAAAACGTGAAAGAAGCTTTCTGAGAAACGTCTTTCTGATCTGTGAGTTCATCTCACAGACTTATAACTTAGACTTCAGGAAGCAGTTTGCTAACACTCTCTTCGTGGATTCTGGAAAGTGATATTTGGGAGCCCATAGGGGCCCATGATGAAAAAGGAAATATCCTCACATAATAACTAGAGAGAAGCTGTCTGAGAGGTTGCTTTCTGATGTGTGACTTCATCACGCAGAGTTCCACCCTTCCCTTCTTGGAACAGTTTGCTAACACTGTTATCGTGGATTCTGCAAAGTATATTTGGGAGCTCATTGAGGGCTATGGTGAAAAACGAACTATCCACACAAGATAACTAAACAGAAGCTTGCTGATAAACTGCATTACCATATGTGAATGCAACTCACAGGGTTACACGTTTCTCTTCAGTGATCAGTTTGTTAACACAGTTTTCTGGAAATCTGCAATTAGATACTTCATAGCGCAATGAACCTTACAGTGACAAAGGAAATATCCACAGATGAATAATAGAAAGAAGCTTTCATAGAAACTTCTTGGTGATGTGTGAATTCATCTCACAGAGTTACACTTATATTTCGTAGAGCAGTCCATTAACACTGTCTATTGAGGAACCTGAGAAGGGCTTCCTTGGATCGCATTTAGGCCTACGCTGATAAAGGAAATTTCATCCATTCAAAACATGAAAGAAGCTTTCCTGAGAAACTTCTTTCTGATCTGTGAGTTCATCTCACAGACGTATAACATAGACTTCAGGAAGGAGTTTGCGAACACTCTTTTCAGGGATTCTGAAAAGTAATATTTGGGAGCCCATAGGGGCCCATGGTGAAAAGGAAATATCCTCACATAATAACTAGAGAGAAGCTTTCTGAGAGATTGCTTTCTGATGTGTGAATTCATCACACAGAGTTCCACCCTTCCCTTCTTGGAACAGTTTGCTAACACTTTTGTCGTGGAATCTCCAAAGGTATATTTGGGATCGCATTGAGGGCTATGGTGAAAAAGGAAATATCCTCACATAATAACTATAGAGAAGTTTCTGAGAAACTGCATTGCCATGTGTGAATGCAACTCACAGAGTAACAGGTTTCTCTTCAGTGATCAGTTTGTTAACACAGTTTTCTGGAAATCTGCAATTAGAGACTTCATAGCGCAATGAATCTTACGGTGACAAAGGAAATATCCACAGATGATAAATAGAAAGAAGCTTTCTTAGAAACTTCTTGGTGATGTGTGAATTCATCTCACAGATTTACACTTATGTTTCGTGGAGCAGTCCATTAACAATGTCTTTGAGAAACCTGAGAAGGGCTTCCTTGGATCGCATTGAGGCCTACACTGATAAAGGAAATTTCTTCCGTTGAAAACGTGAAAGAAGCTTTCTGAGAAACTTCTTTCTGATCTGTGAGTTCATCTCACAGACTTTTAACTTAGATTTCAGGAAGCAGTTGGCTGAAACTCTTTTAGTGGAATCTCGAAAATGATATGTGGGAGACCATAGGGGCCCATTATGAAAAAGGAAATATCCTCACATAATAACAAGAGAGAAGCTTTCTGAGAGATTGCTTTCTGATGTGTGACTTCATCACACAGAGTTTCACCCTTCCCTTCTTGGAACAGTTTGCTAACACTGTTGTCGTGGATTCTGCAAAGGTATATTTGGGAGCTCATGGAGGGCTATGGTGAAAAAGGAAATATCCTCAGATCAAAACTGGAAAGAAGCCATCTGAGAAACTGCATTGCCATGAGTGAATGCAACTCACAGAGTTTCACGTTTCTCATCAGTGATAAGTTTGCTAACTAAGTTTTCTGGAAATCTGCAATGGGATACCTCTTAGCGCAATGAAGCTAACGGTGACAAAGGAAATATCCTCAGATGAAAACTAGAAAGAAGCATTCTTAGAAACTTCTTGGTGATGTGTGAATTCATCTCACAGAGTTACACTTATGTTTCATGGAGCAGTCCATTAACACTGTCTTTGAGGAATCTGAGAAGGGCTTCCTTGGATCGAATTGAGGCCTACGCTGATAAAGGAAATTTCATCCGTTCAAAACGTGAAAGAAGCTTTCTGAGAACCTTCTTTCTGATCTGTGAGTTCATCTCACAAACGTATAACTTAGACTTCAGGAAGCAGTTTGCGAACACTCTTTTCCTGGATTCTGCAAACTCATATTGGGGAGCCCATAGGGGCCCATGATGAAAAAGGAAATATCCTCACATAATAACTAGAGAGAAACCTTCTGAGAGATTGCTTTGTGATGTGTGACTTCATCACACAGAGTTCCACCCTTCCCTTCTTGGAACAGTTTGCTAACACTGTTGTCTTGTATTTTGCAAAGGTATATTTGGGAGATCATTCAGGGCTATGGTGAAAAAGGAAATATCCTCAGATCAAAACTGTAAAGAAGCCTTCTGAGAAACTGCATTGCCATGTGTGAATGCAACTCACAGAGTTACACGTTTCTCTTCAGTGATCAGTTTGCTAACTAAGTTTTCTGGAAATCTGCAATGGGGTACCTCTTAGAGCAATGAAGCTTACGGTGACAAAGGAAATATTCAGAGATGAAAACTAGAAAGAAGCGTTCTTAGAAACTTCTTGGTGATGTGTGAATTCATCTCACCTAGTTACACTTATGTTTCGTGGAGCAGTCCATTAACACTGTCTTTGAGGAAGCTGAGAAGGGCTTCCTTGGATCGCATTGAGGCCCACGTAGATAAGGGTAATTTCATTAGTTCTAAACGTGAAAGACGCCTTCTGAGAAACTTCTTTCTGATCTGTGATTTCATCTCTCCGACGTGTAACTTAGACTTCAGGAAGCAGTTTGCTAACACTCTTTTCGTGGATTCTGGAAAGTGATATTTGGGAGCACATAGGGGCCCATGATGAAAAAGGAAATATCCTCACATAATAACTAGAGAGAAGCTTTCTGAGAGATTGCTTTCTGATGTGTGACTTCATCACACAGAGTTCCACCCTTCCCTTCTTGGAACAGTTTGCTAACACTGTTGTCGTGGATTCTGCTGAGATATATTTGGGAGCTCATTGAGGGCTAGGGTGAAAAAGGAAATATCCTCAGATCAAAACTGGAAAGAAGCCTTCGGAGAAACTGCATTGCCATGAGTGAATGTAACTCACAGAGTTACACGTTTCTCTTCAGTGATCAGCTTGCTAATTAAGTTTTCTGGAAATCTGCAATGGGATACCTCTTAGCGCAATGTAGCTTACGGTGACAAAGGAAATATCCTCAGATGAAAACTAGAAATAAACTTTCATACAAACTTCTTGGTGATGTGTGAATTCATCTCACAGAGTTACACTTATGTTTCGGGCAACAGTCCATTAACACTGTTATTGAGGAACCTGAGAAGGGCTTCCTTGGATCGCATTGGGGCCTACGCTGATAAAGGAAATTTCATCCGTTCAAAACGTGACAGAAGCCTTCTGAGAAACTTCTTTCTCATCTGTGAGTTCATCTCACAGAGTTATAACTTGGACTTCAGGAAGCAGTTTGCTAACACTCTTTTCGTGGAATCTGGAAAGTGATGTTTGGGAGCCCATAGGGGCCCATGATGTAAAAGGAAATATCCTCACATAATAACTAGAGAGAAGTTTTCTGAGAGATTGCTTTCTGATGTGTGACTTCATCAAACAGAGTTCCACCCTTCCCTTCTTGGAACAGTTTGCTATCACTGTTGTCGTGGATTTTGCAAAGGTATATTTGGGAGCTCATTGAACGCTACGGTGAAAAAGGAAATATCCTCAGATCAAAACTGGAAAGAAGCCTTCGGAGAAACTGCATTGCCATGAGTGAATGCAACTCACAGGGTTAAACGTTTCTCTTCAGTGATTAGTTTGCTAATTAAGTTTTCTGGATATCTGCAATGGGATACCTCTTAGCGCAATGAAGCTTACGGTGACAAAGGAAATATCCTCAGATGAAAACTAGAAAGAAGCTTTCTTAGAAACTTCTTGGTGATGTGTGAATTCATCTCACAGAGTTACACTTATGTTTCGGGCAACAGTCCATTAACACTGTTTTTGAGGAACCTGAGAAGGGTTTCCTTGGATCGCATTGAGGCATACGTTGATAAAGGAATTATCATCCATTCAAAACGTGAAAGAAGCCTTCTGAGAAACTTCTTTCTGATCTCTGAGTTCATCTCACAGACTTATAACTTAGACTTCAGGAAGCAGTGTGCTAGCACTCTTTTCGTGGAATCTTGAAAGTGATATTTGGATGCCCATAGCGGCCCATGATGAAAAAGGAAATATCCTCATATAATAACTAGAGAGAAGATTTCTGAGAGCTTGCTTTCTGATGTGTGACTTCATCACACAGAGTTCCACACTTCTCTTCTTGGAACAGATTGCTAACACTGTTGTCGTGGATTCTGCAAAGGTACATTTGGGAGTTCATTGAGGGCTATGGTGAAAAAGGAAATATCCTCACATAATAACTAAAAAGAAGCTTTCTGAGAAACTTCTTTCTGATCTGTCAGTTCATCTCAGAGACGTATAAATTAGACTTCAGAAGCAGTTTGCGAACTCTCTTTTCATGGATTCTGGAAACTGATATTTGAGAGCCCTTAGGGGCCCATGGTGAAACAGGAAATATCCTCACATAATAACTAGATCAAGCTTTCTGAGAGATTGCATTCTGATGTGTGACTTCATCACACAGAGTTCCACCCTTCCCTTCTTGGAACAGTTTGCTAACACTGTTGTCCTGGATTCTGCAAAGTTACATTAGGGAGCTGATTGAGGGCTATGGTGAAAAAGGAAATATCCTCACATAATAACTAAAGAGAAGCTTTCTGAGAAACTGCATTGCCATGTGTGAATGCAACTCACAGAGTTACACGTTTGTCTTCAGTGATCAGTTTGTTAACACTGTTTCCTGGATATCGGCTATTATATACTTCATAGCGCAATGAACCTTACGGTGACAAAGGAAATATCCACAGATGAAAATTAGAAAGAAACTTTCTTAGAAACTTCTTGGTGATGTGTGAATTCATCTCACAGAGTTACACTTCTGTTTCGTGGAGCAGTCCATTAACACTGTCTTTGAGGAACCAGAGAAGGGCTTCCTTGGATCGCATTGAGGCCTACTGTGATAAAGGAAATTTCATCCGTTCAAAACGTGAAAGAAGCTTTCTGAGATACTTCTTTCTGTTCTGTGAGTTCATCTCACAGACTTATAACTTAGACTTCAGGAAGCAGTTTGCTAGCACTGTTTTCGTGGAATCTGGAAAGTGATATTTGGGATCCCATAGTGGCCCATAATGAAAAAGGAAATATCCTCACATAATAACTAGAGAGAAGCTTTCTGAGAGATTGTTTTATGATGTGTGTCTTCATCACACAGAGTTCCACCCTTCCGTTCTTGGAACAGATTGCTAACACTCTTCTCGTGGATTCTGCAAAGGTATATTTGGGAGCTCATTGAGGGCTATGGTGAAAAAGGAAATATCCTCAGATCAAAACTGGAAAGAAGCCGTCGGAGAAAGTGCATTTCCATGAGTGAATGCAACTCACAGAGTTACACGTTTCTCTTCAGTGATCAGTTTGCTAAGTTTTCTGGAAATCTGCAATGGGATACTTCTTAGTGCAACGAAACTTTCGCTGACAAAGGAAATATCCACAGATGAAAACTACAAAGAAGCTTTCCTAGAAACTTCTTGGTGATATGTGAATTCATCTCACAGAGTTACACTTATGTTTCATGGAGCAGTCCACTAACACTGTCTTTGAGGAAACTGAGAAGGGCTTCCTTGGATCGATTTGAGGCCTACGCTGATAAAGGAAATTTCATCCGTTCAAAACCTGAAAGAAGCCTTCTGAGAAACTTCTTTCTGATCTGTGAGTTCATCTCACAGAGGTATAACTTGGACTTCAGGAAGCAGTTTCCTAACACTCTTTTCGTGGAATCTGGAAAGTGATATTTGGGAGCCCTTAGGGGCCCATGATGAAAAAGGAAATATCCTCATATAATAACTAGAGATCAGCTTTCTGAGAGATTGCTTTCTGATGTGTGACTTCATCACACCGAGTTCCACCCTTCCCTTCTAGGAACAGTTTCCTATCACTGTTGTCGTGGATTCTGCAAAGGCATATTTGGGAGCTCATTGAGGGCTATGGTGAAACAGGAAATATCCTCACATAATAAAGAAAGAGAAGCTTTCTAAGAAACTTCTTTCTGATCTGTGAGTTCATCTCACAGACGTATAACTTAGACTTCAGGAAGCAGTGTGCGAACACTCTTTTCGTGGATTCTGGAAAGTGATATTTGGGAGCCCATAGGGACCCATGGTGAAACAGGAAATATCCTCACATTATAACTAGAGAGAGCCTTTCTGAGAGATTGCTTTCTGATGTGTGACTTCATCACACAGAGTTCCACCATTCCCTTCTTGGAACAGTTTGCTAACACTGTTGTCGTGGATTCTGCAAAGGTATATTTGGGAGCTCATTGAGGGCTATGGTGAAAAAGGAAATATCCTCACATAATAACTAAAGAGAAGCTTTCTGAGAAACTGCATTGCCATGAGTGAATTCAACTCACCGAGTTACACGTTTCTCTTCAGTGATCAGTTTGCTAACTAAGTTTTCTGGAAATCTGCAATGGGATGCCTCTTAGCGCAATGAAGCTTACGGTGACAAAGGAAATATCGTCAGATGAAAACGAGAAAGAAGCTTTCTTAGAAACTTCTTGGTGATGTGTGAATTCATCTCAGAGAGTTACACTTATACTTCGTGGAGCAGTCCATTAACACTATCTTTGAGGAAGCTTAGAAGGGCTTCCATGGATCGCATTGAGGCCTACGCTGATAAAGGAAATATCATCCGTTCAAAACGTGAAAGAAGCCTTCTGAGAAGCTTCTTTCTGCTCTCTGAGTTCATCTCACAGACGTATAATTTCGACTCCAGGAAGCACATTGCGAACACTCTTTTCGTGTATTCTGAAAAGTGATATTTGGGAGCCCATAGGGGCCCATGGTGAAAAAGGAAATAATCTCATATAATAACTAGAGAGAAGCTTTCTGAGAGTTTGCTGTCTCATCTGTGACTTCATCACACAGAGTTCCACCCTTCCCTTTTTGGAACAGTTTGCTTACACTGTTGTCATGGATTCTGCAAAGGTATATTTGGTAGCTCACTGAGGGCTACGGTGAAAAAGGAAATATACTCACATAATAACTAAAGCGAAGTTTTCTGAGAAACTGCATTGCCATGTGTGAAGGCAACTCAGAGTTACACGTTTCTCTTCAGTGATCAGTTTGTTAACACAGTTTTCTGGAAATCTGCAATTAGATAGTTCATAGCGCAATGAACCTTACGGTGACAAAGGAAATATCCACAGATGAAAACTAGAAAGAAGCTTTCCTAGAAACTTCTTGGTGATGTGTGAATTCATCTCACAGAGTTACACTTATGTTTCGTGGAGCAGTCCATTAACACGGTCTTTGAGGAACCTGCGAAGGGCTTCCTTGTATCGCATTGAGGCCTA
Organism: Rhinopithecus roxellana; assembly: GCF_007565055.1. Lineage (NCBI taxonomy): Eukaryota > Metazoa > Chordata > Mammalia > Primates > Cercopithecidae > Rhinopithecus > Rhinopithecus roxellana. The sequence goes on along the minus strand of NC_044552.1, from coordinate 142,563,331 downwards.
CCCTGATAACGGAAATTTCTCTCGTTCAAAACGTGAAAGAAGCTTTCTGAGAAATTTCTTTATGATCTGTGTGTTCATCTCACAGACTTATTACTTAGACTTCAGGAAGCAGTTGGCTAACACTCTATTCATTTAATGTGGAAAGTGATATTTGGGAGCCCGTAGGGGCCCATGATGAAAAAGGAAATATCCTCACATAATAACTAGGGAGAAGCTTTCTGAGAGATTGCTTTCTGTTGTGTGACTTCACCACACCGAGTTCCACCCTTCCCTTCTTGGAACAGTTTGCTAACACTGTTGTTGTGTATTCTGCAAAGGCATATTTGGGATCTGATTGAAGGCTACGGTGAAATAGGAAATATCCTCAGATCAAAACTGGAAGAAACGCTTCTGAGAAACTGCATTGCCGTGCGTGAATGCAACTCACAGAGTTACACGTTTCTCTTCAGTGATCAGTTTGCTAACTACGTTTTCTGGAAATCTGCAATGGGATACCTCTTAGGGCAATGAAGCTTACGGTGATGAAGGAAATATCCTCAGATGAAAAATAGAAAGAAGCTTTCTTAGAAACTTCTTGGTGATGTGTGAATTCATCTCACAGAGTAACACTTATGTTTCGTGGAGCAGTCAATTAACAATGTCTTTCAGGAACCTGAGAAGGGCTTCCTTGGATCACATTGCGGCCTACGCTGATAAAGGAAATTTCATCAGTTCAAAACGTGAAAGAATCTTTCTGAGAAACTTCTTTCTGATATGTGAGTTCATCTCACAAACGTATAACTTAGATTTCAGGAAGCAGTTTGCTAACACTCTTTTCGTGGATTCTGGAAAGTCATATTTGGGAGCCCATAGGGGCCCATGGTGAAAAAGTAAATATCCTCACATAATAACTAGAGAGAAGCTTTCTGAGAGATTGCTTTCTGATGTGTGACTTCATCACACAGAGTTCCACCCTTCCCTTCTTGGAACAGTTTGCTAACACTGTTGTCGTGGATTCTGCAAAGAGATATTTGGGAGCTCATTGAGGGCTGTGGTGAAAAAGGAAATATCCTCAGATCAAAACTGGAAAGAAGCCTTCTGAGAAACTGCATTGCCATGAATGAATGCAACTCACAGAGTCACACGTTTCTCTTCAGTGATCAGTTTGCTAACTAAGTTTTGTGGAAATCTGCAATTAGATACTTCATAGCGCAATGAACCTTACGGAGACAAAGAAAATATCTACAGATGAAATCTAGAAAGTAGCTTTCTTAGAAACTTCATGGTGATGTTTGAATTCATCTCACAGAGTTACACTTATGTTTCGTGGAGCACTCCAAAAACACTGTCTTTGAGGAACCTGAGAAGGGCTTCCTTGGATCGCATTGAGCCCTACGCTGATAAAGGAAATATCATCCGTTCAAAACGTGAAAGAAGCCTTCTGAGAAACTTCTTTCTGCTCTGTGAGTTCGTCTCACAGACTTATAACTTAGACTTCAGGAAGCAGTTTACTAACCCTCTTTTCGTGGTTTCTGGAAAGTCATATTTGGGAGCCCATAGGGGCCCAAGGTGAAAAAGGAAATATCCTCACATAATAACTAGAGAGAAGCTTTCTGAGAGATTGCCTTCTGATGTGTGACTTCATCACACGGAGTTCCACCCTTCCCTTCTTGGAACAGTGTGCTAACACTGTTGTCGTCGATTATGCAAAGGTATATTTGGGAGATCATTGAGGGCTATGGTGAAAAAGGAAATATCCTCAGATCAATATTGGAAAGAAGCCTTCTGATAAACTGCAGTGCCATGTGTGAATGCAACTCACAGAGTTACACGTTTCTCTTCAGTGATCAGTTTGCTAACTAAGTTTTCTGGAAATCTGCAATGGGATATCCTCTTACGGGCAATGAAGCTTACGGGTGAGAAGGATATATCCTCAGATGAAAAATAGAAGATGCTTTCTTAGAAACTTCTTGGTGAGTGTGAATTCATCTCACGAGTATAACACTTATGTTTCGTGGAGCAGTCCATTAACACTGTCTTTCAGGAACCTGAGAAGGCTTCCTTGGATCCACATTGAGGCCTACGCTGATAAAGGAAACTTTCATCAGTTCAAAACGTGAAAGAATCTTTCTGAGAACTTCTTCTCGATAGTGAGTTCATCTCACACACGTATAAACTAGACTCAGGAAGCAGTTTGCTAACCCTCTTTTCGTGGATCTGGAAAGTCATATTTGGGAGCCATAGGGGCCCATGGTGAAAAAGTAAATATCCTCACATAATAATTAGAGAGAAGCTTTGAGAGATTGCTTTCTGATGTGTGACTTCATCAACAGAGTTCCACCCTTCCCTTCTTGGAACAGCTTGCTAACACTGTTGTCGTGGATTCTGCAAAGAGATATTTGGGAGCTCATTGAGGGCTGTGGTGAAAAAGGAAATATCCTCAGATCAAAACTGGAAAGAAGCCTTCTGAGAAACTGCATTGCCATGAATGAATGCAACTCACAGAGTCACACGTTTCTCTTCAGTGATCAGTTTGCTAACTAAGTTTTGTGGAAATCTGCAATTAGATACTTCATAGCGCAATGAACCTTACGGAGACAAAGAAAATATCTACAGATGAAATCTAGAAAGTAGCTTTCTTAGAAACTTCATGGTGATGTTTGAATTCATCTCACAGAGTTACACTTATGTTTCGTGGAGCACTCCAAAAACACTGTCTTTGAGGAACCTGAGAAGGGCTTCCTTGGATCGCATTGAGCCCTACGCTGATAAAGGAAATATCATCCGTTCAAAACGTGAAAGAAGCCTTCTGAGAAACTTCTTTCTGCTCTGTGAGTTCGTCTCACAGCCTTATAACTTAGACTTCAGGAAGCAGTTTACTAACCCTCTTTTCGTGGATTCTGGAAAGTCATATTTTGGAGCCATAGGGGCCCAAGGTGAAAAAGGAAATATCCTCACATAATAACTAGAGAGAAGCTTTCTGAGAGATTGCCTTCTGATGTGTGACTTCATCACACGGAGTTCCACCCTTCCCTTCTTGGAACAGTGTGCTAACACTGTTGTCGTCGATTCTGCAAAGGTATATTTGGGAGATCATTGAGGGCTATGGTGAAATAGGAAATATCCTCAGATCAATATTGGAAAGAAGCCTTCTGATAAACTGCAGTGCCATGTGTGAATGCAACTCACAGAGTTACACGTTTCTCTTCAGTGATCAGTTTGCTAACTAAGTTTTCTGGAAATCTGCAATGAGATATCTCTTAGCGCAATGAAGCTTACGGTGCAAAGGAAATATCCTCAGATGAAAACTAGAAAGAAGCTTTCTTAGAAACTTCTTGGTGATGTGTGAATTCATCTCACAGAGTTACACTTATGTTTCGTAGAGCAGTCCATTAACACTGTCTTTGAGGAACCTGAGAAGGGATTCCGTGGATCCCATTGAGGCCTACGCTTATACAGGAAACGTCATCCGTCCAAAACGTGAAAGAAGCCTTCTGAGAAATCGCTTACTGCTCTGTGAGTTCATCTCACAGACTTATAACTTAGAACTCAGGAAGCAGTTTGCTAACACTCTTTTCGTGGAATCTGGAAAGTGATATTTGGGAGCCCGTAGGGGCCCATGATGAAAAAGGAAATATCCTCACATAATAATTAGAGAGAAGCTTTCTGAGAGATTGCTTTCTCATGTGTGGCTTCATCACACAGAGTTCCACCCTTCCCTTCTTGGAACAGGTTGCTAACACTGTTATCGTGGATTCTGCAAAGATATATTTGGGAGCTCATTGAGGGCTATGGTGAAAAAGGAAATATCCTCATATAATAACTGAAGAGAAGCTTTCTGAGAAACTGCATTGCCGTGTGTGAATGCAACTCACAGAGTTACACGTTTCTCTTCAGTGATCAGTTTGATTACACAGTTTTCTGGAAATATGCCATGTGATACTTCATCGCTCAATGAACCTTACGATGACAAAGGAAATATCCACAGATGAAAACTAGAAAGAAGCTTTCCTAGAAACTTCTTGGTGATCTGTGAATTCATCTCACAGTGTTACACTTATGTTTCGTGGAGCAGTCCATTAACACTGTCTTTGAGGAACCTGAGAAGGGCTTCCTTGGATCCCATTGAGGCCTACGCTGATAAAGGAAGTTTCTTCCCTTCAAAACGTGAAAGAAGCTTTCTGAGAAACTTCTTACTGATCTGTGAGTTCGTCTCACAGACGTATAACTTAGATTTCAGGAAGCAGTTTGCGAGCACTCTTTTCGTGGATTCTGGAAAGTGATATTTGGAAGCCCATAGGCGCCCATGATGAACAAGGAAATATCCTCACATAATAACTAGAGAGAAGCTTTCTGAGAGATTCCTTTCTGAGTTGCGGCTTCATCACACAGAGTTCCACCCTTCCCTTCTTGGAACAGTTTCCTAACACTGTTGTCGTGGATTCTGCAAAGGTATATTTGGGAGCTCATTGAGGGCTATGGTGAAACAGGAAATATCCTCAGATCATAAATGGAAAGAAGCCTTCTGGGAAACTGCATTGTCCTGAGTGAATGCAACTCACTGACTTACACGTTTCTCTTCAGTGATCAGTTTGTTAACACAGTTTTCTGGAAATCTGCAATTTGGTATTGCATAGCGCAATGAACCTGACGGTGACAAAGGAAATATCCAGAGATGAAACCTAGAAAGAAGCTTTCTTAGAAACTTCTTGGTGATGTGTGAATTCATCTCACAGAGTTACACTTATGTTTCGTGGAGCAGTCCATTAACACTGTCTTTGAGGAAGCTGAGAAGGGCTTCCTTGGATCGCATTGAGGCCTACGCTGATAAAGGAAATTTCATCCGTTCAAAACGTGAAAGAAGCTTTCTGAGAAACTTCTTTCTGATCTGTGAATTCATCTCACAGAGTTACAAGCTATGCCTCAAGAAGCAGTTTGCTAACACTCTTTTCGTGGAATCTGCAAGGTGAGATTTGGGAGCCCTTAGGGGCCCATGGTGAGAAAGGAAATATCCTCAGATAATAACTAGAGAGAAGCTTTCTCAGAGATTGCTTACTGATGTGTGACTTCATCACAAAATTCCAATCTTCCTTTCTTTGTAGAGTACACTAACTCTGTTATGTTGTGTTCTGCAAAGTGATAATTGGGAGCTCACTGAGGACTATGGTGAAAAAGGAAATATACCCAGATCAAAACTGGAAGGAAGCCTTCGGAGAAACTGCATTTCGATGTGTGCATGCAACTCAGAGAGTTACAAGTTTCTCCTCAGTGTTCAGTTTGCTAACATAGTGTTCTGGAAACCTGCAATGGGATACTTCAGAACGCAATGAAGCTTACGGTGACAAAGGAAATATCCTCAGATGAAAACTAGAAAGGAGCTCTGTTAGAAACTTCTTGGAGATGTGTGAGTTCATCTCACAGAATTACACTTATGTTTCATGCAGGAGTCCATTAACACTGTCTTTGAGAAACTGAGAAGGACTTTCTTTGGATCGCATAGAGGCCTATGCTGATAAAGGAAATATCATCAGTTCAAAAGGTGAAAGAAGCTTTCTGAGAAACTTCTTTGTGATCTGTGAATTCCTCTCACAGACTTACATCGTAGTTCTCAGGAAGCAGTTTGCTTACACTCTTTTCGTGGAACCTGCCAAATGAGATTTGGGAGCCCATAGGGGCCCATGGTGAAAAAGGAAATAGACTCAGATAATAACTAGAGAGAAGCTTTCTGAGAGATTGCTTTCTGATGTGTGACTTCATCACCCAAAGTTCCACCCTTCCCTTCTTTGAAGAGTTTGCTAACTCTGTTATCTTGTGTTCTGCAAAGTGATAATTGGGAGCTCACTGAGGACTATGGTGAAAAAGGAAATATACCCAGATCAAAACTGGAAGGAAGCCTTCTGAGAAACTGCATTTCGATGTGTGAATGCAACTCACAGAGTTACACGTTTCTCCTCCGTGTTCAGTTTGCTAACATAGTTTTCTGGAAATCTGCAATGGGATACTTCTGAACGCAATGAAGCTTACGGTGACAAAGGAAATATCCTCAGATGAAAACTAGAAAGAAGCTCTATTAGAAACTTCTCGGTGATGTGTGAATGCATCTCACAGAATTACACTTATGTTTCATGCAGCAGTCCATTAACACTGTGTTTGAGGAACCTGAGAAGGACTTCTTTGGATCGCATTGAGGCCTACGCTGATAAAGGAAATATCATCAGTTGCAAACGTGAAAGAAGCTTTCTGAGAAACTTCTTTGTGATCTGTGAATTCCTCTCACAGATTACAACGTAGTTCTCAGGAAGCAGTTTGCTAACACTCTTTTCGTGGAATCTGCCAATTGAGATTTGGGAGCCCTTAGGGTCCCATGGTGAAAAAGGAAATATCCTCAGATAATAACTAGAGAGAAGCTTTCTCAGAGATTGCTTACTGATGTGTGACTTCATCACGAAATTCCAACCTTCCTTTCTTTGAAGACTTTGCAAACTCTGTTATCTTGTGTTCTGCAAAGTGATAATTGGGAGCTCACTGAGGACTATGGTGAAAAAGGAAATATACCCAGATCAAAACTGGAAGGAAGCCTTCGGAGAAACTGCATTTCGATGTGTGCATGCAACTCAGAGAGTTACACGTTTCTCCTCAGGGTTCAGTTTGCTAACATAGTTTTCTGGAAACCTGCAATGGGATACTTCAGAACGCAATGAAGCTTACGGTGACAAAGGAAATATCCTCATATGAAAACTAGAAAGAAGCTCTGTTAGAAACTTCTTGGAGATGTGTGAATTCATCTCAAAGAATTACACTCATGTATGATGTAGGAGTCCATTAACACTGTCTTTGAGGAACCTGAGAAGGACTTCTTTGGATCACATTGAGGCCTACACTGGTAAAGGAAATATCATCAGTTGAAAACGTGAAAGAAGCTTTCTGAGAAACTTCTTTGTGATCTGTCAATTCCTCTCACAGAGTTACAGCTTAGTTCTCAGGAAGCAGTTTGCTAACACTCTTTCGTGGAATCTGCCAAATGAGATTTGGGAGCCCTTAGGGGCCCATGGTGAAAAAGCAAATATCCTCAGATAATAACTAGAGCGAAGCTTTCTGAGAGATTGCTTTCTGATGTGTGACTTCATCACACAGAGTTCCACCCTTCCCTTCTTGGACGAGTTTTCTAACTCTGTTATCTTGTGTTCTACAAAGTGTTATTTGGGAACTCACTGAGAGCTATGGTGAAAAAGGAAATATCCTCAGATCAAAACTGGAAAGAAGCCTTCTGAGAGAATATATTTCGATGTGTGAATGCAACTCACAGAGTTGCACGTTTCTCTTCAGTGTTCAGTTTGCTAACACAGTTTTCTGGAAATCTGCAATGGGATACGTCTGAACGCAATGAAGCTTACGGTGACAAAGGAAATATCCTCAGATGAAAACTAGAAAGAAGCACTGTTAGAAACTTCTTGGTGATGTGTGAATTCATCTCACAGAATTACACTTATGTTTCATGAAGGAGTCCATTAACACTGTCTTTGAGGAAGCTGAGAAGGACTTCTTTGGATTGCATTGAGGCCTACGCTGATAAAGGAAATATCATAAGTTGAAAACGTGAAAGAAGCTTTGTGAGAAACTTCTTTGTGATCTGTGAATTCCTCTCACAGAGTTACAGCTTAGTTCTCAGGTAGGAGTTTGCTAACACTCTTTTCGTGGAATCTGCAAACTGAGATTTGGGAGCCCTTAGCGGGTAATGGTGAGAACGGAAACATCCTCAGATAATAACAAGAGAGAAACTTTCTGAGAGTTTGCTTTCTGATGTGTGACTTCATCACACAGAATTCCACCCTTCCATTCTTTGAAGAGTTTGTTAACTCTGTTAACTTGGGTTCTGCAAGGTGATATTTGGGAGCTCACTGTGGGCTATGGTGAAGAAGGAAATATCCTCAGATCAAAACCGGAAAGAAGCCTTCTGAGTAACTGCATTTCGATGTGTGAATGCAACTCACAGATTTACACGTTTCTCTTCAGTGTTCAGTTTGCTAACACAGTTTTCTGGAAATCTGCAATGGGATACTTCTGAACGCAATGAAGCTTACGGTGACAAAGGAAAAATCCTCAGATGAAAACAAGAAAGAAGCTTTGTTACGAAGTTCTTGTTGATATGTGAATTCATCTCACAGAATTACACTTATGTTTCATGCAGGAGTCCATTAACACTGTCTTTGAGGAACCTGAGAAGGATTTCTTTGGATTGCATAGAGGCCTACGCTGATAAAGGAAATATCATCAGTTCAAAAGGTGAAAGAAGCTTTCGGAGAAACTTCTTTGTGATCTGTGAATTCCTCTCACAGACTTACATCGTAGTTCTCAGGAAGCAGTTTGCTTACACTCTTTTCGTGGAACCTGCCAAATGAGATTTGGGAGCCCATAGGGGACCATGGTGAAAAAGGAAATAGACTCAGATAATAACTAGAAAGAAGCTTTCTGAGAGATTGCTTTCTGATGTGTGACTTCATCACCCAAAGTTCCACCCTTCGCTTCCTTGAAGAGTTTGCTAACTCTGTTATCTTGTGTTCTGCAAAGTGATAATTGGGAGCTCACTGAGGACTATGGTGAAAAAGGAAATATACCCAGATCAAAACTGGAAGGAAGCCTTCTGAGAAACTGCATTTCGATGTGTGAATGCAACTCACAGAGTTACACGTTTCTCTTCAGTGTTCAGTTTGCGAACACAGTTTTCTGGAATTCTGCAATGGTATACATCTGAACGCAATGAAGCTTACGGTGACAAGGGAAATATCCTCAGATGAAAACTAGAAAGAAGCTTCCTTAGAAACTTCTTGGTGATGTATACATTCATATCACAAATTTACACTTATTTTTCGTGCAGCATTCCATTAACACTGAGTTTGAGGAACCTGAGAAGTTCTTCTTTGGATCGCATTGAGGCCTACACTGATAAAGGAAATATCATCAGTTCAACAGGTGAAAGAAGCTTTCTGAGAAAGTTCTTTGTGATCTGTGAATTCCTTTCACAGAGTTATAGCTTAGTTCTCAGGAAGCAGTTTGCTAACACTCTTTTCGTGGAATCTGCTAAGTGAGATTTGGGAGCCCTTAGGGTCCCATGGTGAAAAAGGAAATATCCTCAGATAATAACTGGAGAGAAGCTTTCTGAGAGATTGCTTTCTGATATGTGACTTCATCACACAGAGTTCCACCCTTCCCTTCGTGGGACCATTTGCTAACTCTGTTATCTTGTGTTCTGCAAAGTGATATTTGTGAGCTCACTAAAGGCTATGGAAAAAAGGAACTCTCCTCAGATCAAAACTAGAAAGAAGCCTTCTGAGAAACTGTATTTCGATATGTGAATGCAACTCACAGCGTTACACTTTTCTCCTCAGTGTTCAGTTTGCTAACACAGTTTTCTGAAAATCTGCAATGGTATACTTCTGAACGCAATGAAACTTATGGTGACAAACGAAATATCCTCAAATGAAAACTGGAAAGAAGTTTTGTTAAAAACTTCTTGGTGATGTGTGAACTCATCTCACAGAATTACACCTCTGTTTCATGCAGCAGTCCATTAACACTGTCTTTGAGGACCTGAGAAGGACTTCTTTGGATCGCATTGAGGCCTTCACTGATAAAGGAAATATCATCAGTTGAAAACGTGAAAGAAGCTTTCGGAGAAACTTCTTTGTGATCTGTGAATTCCTCTCACAGAGTTACAACGTAGTTCTCAGGAAGCAGTTTGCTAACACTCTTTTCGTGGAATCTGCCAATTGAGATTTGGGAGCCCTTAGGGGCCCGTGGTGAAAAAGCAAATATCCTCAGATGATAACTAGAGAGAAGCTTTCTGAGAGATTGCTTACTGATGTGTCACTTCATTACAGAGAGTTCCACCCTTCCCTTCTTGGAACAGATTGCTAACTCTGTTATCTTGTGTTCTGCAAAGTGATATTTCAGAGCTCACTGAGGGCTATGGTGAAAAAGGAAATATCCTCAGTTCAAAACTGGAAAGAAGCCTTCTGAGAAAATGCATTTCGATGTGTGAATGCAACTCACAGAGGTACTCGTTTCTCCTCGGGTTCAGTTTGCTAACAGAGTTTTCTGGAAATCTGCAATGGGATACTTCTGAACGCAATGAAGCTAAAGGTGACAAAGGAAATATCCTCAGATGAAAACTAGAAAGAAGCTTTCTTAGAAACTTCTTGATGATGTGTGAATTCGTCTCACAAAGTTACACTTATTTCTCATGCAGCATTCCATTAACACTGTCTCTGAGAAACCTGAGAAGGACTTCTTTGCATCGTATTGAGGCCTATGCTGATAAAGGAAATATCATCAGTAAAAAACGTGAAAGAAGCTTTCTGAGAAACTTCTTTGTGATCTGTGAATTCCTCTCAGAGAGTAACAGTTTAGTTCTCAGGAATCAGTCTGCTAACGCTCTTTAGGTGGAATCTGCCAAGTGAGATTTGGGAGCCCATAGGGGCCCATGGTGAAAAAGGAAATGTCAACAGATAATACCTAGAGAGCTTTCTGAGCGATTGCTTTCTGAGGTGTGACTTCATCACACAGAGTTCCACCCTTCCCTTCTTGGAACAGTTTGCTAACTCTGTTATCTTCTGTTCTGCAAAGTGATATTTGGGAGCTCACTGAGGGCTATGGTGAAAAAGGAAATATGCTCAGATCAAAACTGGAAAGAAGCCTTCTATGTAACTGCATTTCGATATGTGAATGCAACTCAGAGAGTTACCCGTTTCTCCTCAGTGTTCAGTTTGCAAACACAGTTTTCTGGAAATCTGCAATGGCATACTTCTGAATGCAATGAAGCTTACGGTGACTAAAGAAATATCCTCAGATGAAACCTAGAAAGAAGCTTTGTTACTAACTTCTTGTTGATGTTTGAATTCACCTCACAGAATTTCACTTAGGTTTCAAGCAGGAGTCCATTAACACTGTCTTTGAGGAACTTGAGAAGGACTTCTTTGGATTGCATTGAGGCCTACACTGATAAAGGAAATATCATCAGTTGAAAACGTGAAAGAAGCTTTCTGAGAAACTTCTTTGTGATCTGTGAATTCCCCTCACAGAGTTACAGCTTAGGTCTCAGGAAGCATTTTGCTAACAATCTTTTCGTGGAATCTGCCAAGTAAGATTTGGGAGCCCTTAGGGCCCAATGTTGAAAAAGGAAATATCCTCAGATAATAACAAGAGAGAAGCTTTCTGAGAGATTGTTTTCTGATGTGTGACTTCAACACACAGAGTTCCACCCTTCCCTTCTTGGAAGAGTTTGCTAACTCTCTTATCTTGCGTTCTGCAAAGTGATATTTGGGAACACACTGAGCGCTATGGTATAAAAGGAAATATCCTCAGATCAAAACTGGGAAAAGCCTTCTGAGAAACTTCTTTCTGATCTGTGAGTTCATCTCACAGACTTATAACTTAGACTTCAGGAAACATTTTGCGTACACTCTTTTCGTGGATTCTGGAAAGTGATATTTGGGAGCCCGTAGGGGCCCATGGTGAAAAAGGAAATATCCTCACATAATAACTAGACAGAATTTTTCTGAGAGATTGCTCTCTGATGTGTGACTTCATCACACAGACTTCCACCCTTCCCTTCTTGGAACAGTTTGCTAACACTGTTGTCGTGGATTCTGCAAAGGTGTATTTGGGAGCTCATTGAGGGCTATGGTGAAAAAGGAAATATCCTCAGATCAAAACTGGAAAGAAGCCTTTTGAGAAACTGCATTGCCATGAGTGAATGCAAGTCACAAAGTAACACGTTTCTCTTCAGTGATCAGTTTGCTAACTCAGTTTTCTGGAAAAATGCAATGGGATAGCTCTTAGTGCAATGAAGCTTATGGTGACAAAGGAAATGTCCTCAGACGAAAACTAGGAAGAAGCCTTCTTAGAAACTTCTTGGTGATGCGTGAATTCATCTCACAGAGTTACACTTATGTTTTTGGAGCAGTCCATTAACACTGTCTTTGAGGAACCTGAGATGAGCCACTTTGGATCGCATTGAGGCCTACGCTGATAAAGGAAATTTCTTCCGTTCAAAACGTGAAAGAAGCTATCTGAGAAACTTCTTTCTGATCTGTGAGTTCATCTCAAAGACTTGTAACTTAGACTCCAGGAAGCAGTTTGCTAACACTCTTTTCATAGAATCTGGAAATTGATATTTGGGAGACCATAGGGGCCCAAGGTGAAAAACGAAATATCCTCACATAATAACCAGAGTGAAGATTTCTGAGAGATTGCTTTCTGATGTGTGACGTCATCACACAGAGTTCCATCCTTCCCTTCTTGGAACAGTTTGCTTACACTGTTGTCGTGAAATCTGTAAAGGTATATTTGGGAGCTCATTGAGGGCTATGGTGAAAAAGGAAATATCCTCACATAATAACTAAAGAGAAGCTTTGTGAGAAACTGCATTGTCCTGGGTGCATGCAACTCACAGAGTTACACGTTTCTCTTCAGTGATCAGTTTGTTAACACAGTTTTCTGGAAATCTGCAATTAGATACTTCATAGCGCAATGAACCTTATGGTGACAAAGGAAATATCCACAAATGAAGACTAGAAAGAAGCTTTCTTAGAAACCTCTTGGTGATGTGTGAATTCATCTCACAGAGTTACACTTATGTTTCGTGGAGCAGTCCATTAACACTGTTTTGAGGAGATTGAGAAGGGCTTCCTTGGATCGCATTGAGGTCTACGCTGATAAAGGAAATTTCATCCGTTCAAAACGTGAACGAAGCTTTCTGAGAAACTTCTTTCTGATCTGTGAATTCATCTCACAGAGTTACAGCTCAGTTTTCAGGAAGGAGTTTGCTAACACACTTTTCGTGGAATCTTCAAAGTGAGAATTGGGAGCCCTTAGGGGCCCATGGTGAAAAAGGAAATATCCTCAGATAATAACTAGAGAGAAGCTTTCTGAGAGATTGCTTTCTGATGTGTGACTTCATCACACAGAGTTCCACTCTTCCCTTCTTGGAGCACTTTACTAACTCTGTTATCTTGAGTTCTGCAAAGTGATATTTGGGAATTCACTGAGAGGTATGATGAAAAAGGATATATCCTCACATAATAACTAAACAGAAGCTTTCTGAGAAACTGCATTGCCATATGTGAATGCAACTCACAGAGTTACACGTTCCTCTTCAGTGATCAGTTTGTTAACACAGTTTTCTGGAAATCTGCAATTAGATACTTCATAGCGCAACGCATCTTACGGTGACAAAGGAAATATCCTCAGATGAAAACTAGAAAGAAGCTTGCTTAGAAACTTCTTGTTGATGTGTGAATTCATCTCACAGAGTTACACTTACGTTTTGGGGAGCAGTCCATTAACACTGTCTTTGAGGAACCTGAGAAGGGCTTAATTGGATCACATTGAGGCCTACGCTGATAAAGGAAATTTCATCCGTTCAAAATATGAAAGAAACTTTCTGAGAAACTTCTTTCTGATCTGTGAGTTCATCTCACCGACTAATACCTTAGACTTCAGGAAGCAGTTTGCTAACACTCTTTTTGTGGATTCAGGAAAGTGATATATGGGAGCCCACAGCGTCCCATGGTGAAAAAGGGAATTTCCTCACATAATAAGTAGGGAGACGCTTTCTGAGAGATTGCTTTCTGATGTGTGACTTCATCACACAGAGTTCCACACTTCCCTTCTTGGAACAGTTTGCTAACACTGTGGTCGTGGATTCTGCAAAGGTATATTTGGGAGCTCTTTGAGGACTATGGTGAAAAAGGAAATATCCTCAGATTAAAACTCGAAAAAATCCTTCTGAGAAACTGCATTGGCATGGGAGAATGGAACTCTCAGAGTTCAAGTTTCTCTTCAGTGATCAGTTTGCTAACTAAGTTCTCTGGAAATCTGCAATGGGATACCTCTAAGCGCAATGAAGCTTACGGTGACAAACGAAATATTCAGAGATGAAAACTAGAAAGAAGCTATTTTAGAAAATTCTTGGTGATGTGTGAATTCATCTCACAGAGTTACACTTATGTTTCGTGGAGCAGTCGATTAACATTTTCTTTGAGGAACCTGAGAAGGGCTTCCTTGGATCGCATTGAGGCCTACGCTGAAAAAGGAAATTTCTTACGTTCAAAACGTGAAAGAAGCTTTCTGAGAAACTTCTTTCTGATCTATGAGTTCATCTCACAGACTTACAACTTAGATTTCAAGAAGCAGTTTGCTAACACTCTTTTTTTGGAATCTGGAAAGTGATATTTCGGAGACAAAAGGTGCCCATGATGAAAAAGGAAATATCCTCACATAATAACGAGAGAGAAGCTTTCTGAGAGATTGCTTTCTGAGCTGTGATTTCATCACATAGAGTTCCACCCTTCCCTACTTGAAACATTTTGCTAACACTGTTGTCGTGGATTCTACAAAGGTATATTTGGGAGTTCATTGAGTGCTATGGTGAAAAAGGATATATCCTCACATAATAACTATAGAGAAGCTTTCTGAGAAATTGCTTTTTGATGTGTAACTTCATGACACAGAGTTCCACCATTCCGTTCTTGGAACAGTTTGCTAACACTGTTGTCGTGGATTCTGCAAAGGTATATTTGGGAGCTCATTGAGGGCTATGGTGAAAAAGGAAATATCCTCAGATCAAAACTGGAAAGAAGCCTTCTGAGAAACTGCATTGCCATGAGTGAATGCAACTAACAGAGTTACACGTTCCTCTTCAGTGATCAGTTTGCTAACAAACTGTTCTGGAAATCTGCAATGGGCTACCTCTTAGGGCAATGAAGCTTACAGAGATAAAGGAAATATCCTCAGATGAAAACTAGAAGGAAGCTTTCTTAGAAACTTCTTGGTGATGTGTGAATTCATCTCACAGATTTACACTTATGTTTTGTGGAGCAGTCCATTAACACTGTCTTTGAGGAACCTGAGAAGGGCTTCCTTGAATCGCATTGAGGCCTATGCTGATAAAGGAAATTTCTTCCGTTCAAAACGTGAAAGAAGCTTTCTGAGAAACTTCCTTCTAATCTGTGAGTTCATCTCACAGACTTATAACTTAGACTTCAGGAAGCAGTTTGCTAACACTCTTTTCGTGGAATCTGTAAAGTGATATTTGGGAGCCCATAGGGGCCCATGATGAAAAAGGAAATATCCTCACATAATAAGTAGAGAAAAGCTTTCTGAGAGATTGCTTTCTGATGTGTGACTTCATCACAAAAAGTTCCACCCTTCCCTTCTTGGAACAGTTTGCTAACACTGTTGTCGTGATTCTGCAAAGGTATATTTGGGAGCTCATTGAGGGCTATGGTGAAAAAGGACATATTCTCAGATCAAAACTGGAAAGCTGCCTTATGAGAAACTGCATTACCGTGAGTAAATGCAACTCACAGAGTTACACGTTTCTCTTCAGTGATCAGCATGCTAACTAAGTTTTCTGGTAATCTGCAGTGGGATACCCCTTAGCGCAATGAAGCTTGCGGTGACAAAGGAAATATCCTCACATTAAAACTAGAAAAAAAGCTTTCTTAGAAACTTCTTGGTGATGTGTGAATTCATTTCACAGAGTTACACTTATGTTTCGTGGAGCAGTCCATTAACACTGTCTTTGAGGAACCTGAGGAGGGCTTCTTTGGATCGCATTGAGACCTACCCTGATAAAGGAAATTTCATCCGTTCAAAACGTGAAAGAAGCTTTCTGAGAAACTTCTTTGTGATCTGTGAATTCCTCTCACAGAGTTAAAACTTAGTTCTCAGGAAGCAGATTACTAACACCCTTTTCGTGGAATCTGCCAAATGAGATTTGTTAGCCCACAGGGGCCCATGGTTTAGAAGGAAATATCCTCAGATAATAACTAGAGACAAGCTTTCTGAGAGATTGTTTTCTGATGTGTGACTTCATAGCACAGAGTTCCATCCTTCCCTTCTTGGAAGAGTTTGCTAACTCTGTTATCTTGTGTCCTGCAAAGTGATATTTGGGAGCTCACTGAGGGCTATGGAAAAAAGGAAATATCCTCAGATCAAAACTAGAAAGAAGCCTTCTGAGAACCTACATTTTGATATGTGAATGCAAGTCACAGAGTTACACGTTATTCTTCAGTGTTCAATTTGTTAACACAGTTTTCTGGAAATCTGCAATGGGATACTTCCGAACGCAATGAAGCTTATGGAGACAAAGGAAATATCCTCAGACGAAAATGAGAAACAAGATTTCTTAGAAACTTCTTGGTGATGTGTTAATTCATCTCACAAAGTTACATTTATTTTTCGTGCAGCATTCCATTAACACTGTCTTTGAGGAAACTGAGAAGGACTTCTTTGGATCGCATTGAGGACTACCATCATAAAGGAAATATCATCAGCTCAAAAGGTGAAAAAAGCTTTCTGAGAAACTTCTTTGACATCTGTGAATTCCTCTTACAGAGTTACAACTTAGTTCTCAGGAAGCAGTTTGATAACACTCTTTTCGTGGAATCTGCCAAATGAGATTTGGGAGCCCGTAGGGTCCCATGGTGAAAAAGGAAATATCCTCAGGTAATAACTAGAGAGAGGGGGCGGAGCAAGATGGCCGAATAGGAACAGCTCCAGTCTCCAACTCCCAGGGCGTGCGACACAGAACACCGGTGATTTCTGCATTTTCAACTGAGGTACTGGGGTCATCTCAGTAGGGAGTGCTGGACAATGGGTGCTGGTCAGCTGCTGCAGCCTGACCAGTGAGAGCTGAAGCAGGGCGAGGCATAGCCTCACCTGGAAGCCAAGGGGGAAGGGAATCCGTTTTCCTAGCCAGGGGAACTGAGACACACAACACCTGGAAAATCGGGTAACTCCCACCCCAACTCTGTGCTTTAAGCAGACAGGCACACCAGGAGAATATATCCCACACCTGGCCCGGAGGGTCCCACGCCCACGGAGCCTCCCTCACTGCTAACACAGTGGTCTGCAGCGATCTATCCGCAGGGCAGCAGCGAGGCTGGGGGAGGGGCCCCGGCCATTGCTGAGGCTTAAGTGGGTAAACGGAGCCGCTGGGAAGCTCGAACTGGGTGGAGCTCACAGCAGCTCAAGGAAGCCTGCCTGTCTCTGTGGTCTCCACCTCTGGGGACAGAGCACAGCTGAAAACCAACAGGGGAAGCAGCGGGGGCCGGTGCAGATGTGAACGACTCTGTCTGACAGCTTTGGGGAGAGCCGTGGATCTCCCAACGTGGAGGTTGAGATCTGAGAATGGACAGACTGCCTGCTCAGGTGGGTCCCTGACCCCTGAGTAGCCTAGCTGGGAGACATCCCCCACTAGGGGCAGTCTGACACCCCACACCTCACAGGGTGGAGGACACCCCTGAGAGGAAACTTCCAAAGGAAGAATCAGACAGGTACACTCGCTGTTCAGCAATATTCTATCTTCGGCAACCTCTGCTGCTAATACCCAGGCAAACAGGGTCTGGAGTGGACCTCAAGCAATCTCCAACAGACCAACAGACAGTCCTTCTGACTTTCAGAAGGAAAACTATCAAACAGGAAGGACACCTATACCAAAACCCCATCAGTACGTCACCATCATCAAAGACCAGAGACAGATAAAACCACAAAGATGGGGAAGAAGGAGGGGAGAAAAGCTGGAAATTCAAAAAATAAAAGCGCATCTCCCCCTGCAAAGGAGTGCAGTCCATCGCCAGCAATGGATCAAAGCTGGTCAGAGAATGACTTTGACGAGATGAGAGAAGAAGGTTTCAGTCCATCAAAATTCTCAGAGTTAAAGGAGGAATGACGTACCCAGCGCAAAGAAACTAAAAATCTTGAAAAAAGAGTGGAAGAATTGACAGCTAGAGTAATTAATGCAGAGAAGTTCATAAACGAAATGACAGAGATTAAAACCATGACACGAGAAATACGTGACAAATGCACAAGCTTCAGTAACCGACTCGATCAACTGGAAGAAAGAGTATCAGCGATTGAGGATCAAATGAATGAAATGAAGTGAGAAGAGAAACCAAAAGAAAAAAGAAGAAAAAGAAATGAACAAAGCCTGCAAGAAGTATGGGATTATGTAAAAAGACCAAATCTACGTCTGATTGGGGTGCCTGAAAGTGAGGGGGAAAATGGAACCAAGTTGGAAAACACTCTTCAGGATATCATCCAGGAGAACTTCCCCAACCTAGTAGGGCAGGCCAACATTCAAATTCAGGAAATACAGAGAACGCCACAAAGATACTCCTCCAGAAGAGCAACTCCAAGACACATAATTGCCAGATTCACCAAAGTTGAAATGAAGGAAAAAATCTTAAGGGCAGCCAGAGAGAAAGGTCGCGTTACCCACAAAGGGAAACCCATCAGACTAACAGCAGATCTCTCGGCAGAAACTCTACAAGCCAGAAGAGAGTGGGGGCCAATATTCAACGTTCTTAAAGAAAAGAATTTTCAACCCAGAATTTCATATCCAGCCAAACTAAGGTTCATAAGTGAAGGAGAAATAAAATCCTTTACAGATAAGCAAATGGTTAGATTTTCTCACCACCAGGCCTGCTTACAAGAGACCCTGAAGGAAGCCCTAAATATGGAAAGGAACAACCGGTACCAGCCATTGCAAAAACATGCCAAAATGTAAAGACCATCGAGGCTAGGAAGAAACTGCATCAACTAACGAGCAAAATAACCAGTTAATATCATAATGACAGGATCAAGTTCACACATAAGAATATTAACCGTAAATGTAAATGGACTAAATGCTCCAATTAAAAGACACAGACTGGCAAACTGGATAAAGAGTCAAGACCCATCAGTCTGCTGTATTCAGGAGACCCATCTCACATGCAGAGACATACATAGGCTCAGAATAAAGGGATGGAGGAAGATCTACCAAGCAAATGGAGAACAAAAAAAAGCAGGGGTTGCAATCCTAGTCTCTGATAAAACAGACTTTAAACCATCAAAGATCAAAAGAGACAAAGAAGGCCATTACATAATGGTAAAGGGATCAATTCAACAGGAAGAGCTAACCCTCCTAAATATATATGCACCCAATACAGGAGCACCCAGATTCATAAAGCAAGTCCTTAGAGACTTACAAAGAGACTTAGACTCCCATACAATAATAATGGGAGACTTCAACACTCCGCTGTCAACATTAGACAGATCAACGAGACAGAAAGTTAACAAGGATATCCAGGTATTGAACTCATCTCTGCACCAAGCGGACCTAATAGACATCTATAGAACTCTCCACCCCAAATCAACAGAATATACATTCTTCTCAGCACCACATCGCACTTATTCCAAAATTGACCACATAATTGGAAGTAAAGCACTCCTCAGCAAATGTACAAGAACAGAAATTATAACAAACTGTCTCTCAGACCACAGTGCAATCAAACTAGAACTCAGGACTAAGAAACTCAATCAAAACCGCTCAACTACATGGAAACTGAACAACCTGCTCCTGAATGACTACTGGGTACATAACGAAATGAAAGCAGAAATAAAGATGTTCTTTGAAACCAGTGAGCACAAAGATACAACATACCAGAATCTCTGGGACACATTGAAAGCAGTGTGTAGAGGGAAATTTATAGCACTAAATGCCCACAGGAGAAAGCAGGAAAGATCTAAAATTGACACTCTAACATCACAATTAAAAGAACTAGAGAGGCAAGAGCAAACACATTCAAAAGCTAGCAGAAGGCAAGAAATAACTACGATCAGAGCAGAACTGAAGGAGATAGAGACACAAAAAAAACCTCCAAAAAATCAATGAATCCAGGAGTTGGTTTTTTGAAAAGATCAACAAAATTGACAGACCGCTAGCAAGACTAATAAAGAAGAAAAGAGAGAGGAATCAAATAGACGCAATAAAAAATGATAAAGGGGAAATCACCACCGACCCCACAGAAATACAAACAACCATCAGAGAATACTATAAACGCCTTTACGCAAATCAACTAGAAAATCTAGAAGAAATGGATAATTTCCTGGACACTTACACTCTCCCAAGACTAAACCAGGAAGAAGTTGAATCCCTGAATAGACCAATAGCAGGCTCTGAAATTGAGGCAACAATTAATAGCCTACCCACCAAAAAAAGTCCAGGACCAGATGGATTCACAGCTGAATTTTACCAGAGGTACAAGGAGGAGCTGGTACCATTCCTTCTGAAACTATTCCAATCAATAGAACAAGAGGGAATCCTCCCTAACTCATTTTATGAGGCCAACATCATCCTGATACCAAAGCCTGGCAGAGACACAACAAAAAAAGAGAATTTTAGACCAATATCCCTGATGAACATCGATGCAAAAATTCTCAATAAAATACTGGCAAACCGGATTCAGCAGCACATCAAAAAGCTTATCCACCATGATCAAGTGGGCTTCATCCCTGGGATGCAAGGCTGGTTCAACATTCGCAAATCAATAAACGTAATCAAGCATATAAACAGAACCAAAGACAAGAACCACATGATGATCTCAATAGATGCAGAAAAGGCTTTTGACAAAATTCAACAGCCCTTCATGCTAAAAACGCTCAATAAATTCGATATTGATGGACCGTACCTCAAAATCATAAGAGCTATTTATGACAAAACCACAGCTAATATCATTCTGAATGGGCAAAAACTGGAAAAATTCCCTTTGAAAACTGGCACAAGACAGGGATGCCCTCTCTCACCACTCCTATTCAACATAGTCTTGGAAGTTCTGGCTAGGGCAATCAGGCAAGAGAAAGAAATCAAGGGTATCCAGTTAGGAAAAGAAGAAGTCAAATTGTCCCTGTTTGCAGATGACATGATTGTATATTTAGAAAACCCCATTGTCTCAGCACCAAATCTCCTTCAGCTGATAAGCAACTTCAGCAAAGTCTCAGGATACAAAATTAATGTGCAAAAATCACAAGCATTCTTATACACCAGTAACAGACAAGCAGAGAGCCAAATCAGGAATGAACTTCCATTCACAATTGCTTCAAAGAGAATAAAATACCTAGGAATCCAGCTTACAAGGGATGTCAAGGACCTCTTCAAGGAGAACTACAAACCACTGCTCAGTGAAATCAAAGAGGACACAAACAAATGGAAGAACATACCATGCTCATGGATAGGAAGAATCAATATCGTGAAAATGGCCATACTGCCCAAGGTTATTTATAGATTCAATGCCATCCCCATCAAGCTACCAATGAGTTTCTTCACAGAATTGGAAAAAACTGCTTTAAAGTTCATATGGAACCAAAAAAGAGCCCGCATTGCCAAGACAATCCTAAGTCAAAAGGACAAAGCTGGAGGCGTCACGCTACCTGACTTCAAACTATACTACAAGGCTACAGTAACCAAAAGAGCATGGTACTGGTACCAAAACAGAGATATAGACCAATGGAACAGAACAGAGTCCTCAGAAATAGTACCACACATCTACAACCATCTGCTCTTTGACAAACCTGAGAGAAACAAGAAATGGGGAAAGGATTCCCTATTTAATAAATGATGCTGGGAAAATTGGCTAGCCATAAGTAGAAAGCTGAAACTGCATCCTTTCCTTACCCCTTATACGAAGATTAATTCAAGATGGATTAGAGACTTAAATGTTAGACCTAATACCATAAAAACCCTAAAAGAAAATCTAGGTAGTACCATTCAGGACAGAGGCATGGGCAAGGACTTCATGTCTAAAACACCAAAAGCAACGGCAGCAAAAGCCAAAATTGACAAATGGGATGTAATTAAACTAAAGAGCTTTTGCACAGCCAAAGAAACTACCATCAGAGTGAACAGGCAACCTACAGAATGGGAGAAAATTTTTGCAACCTACTCATCTGACAAAGGGCTAATATCCAGAATCTACAAAGAACTCAAACAAATATACAAGAAAAAAACAAACAAGCCCATCAAAAAGTGGGCAAAGGATATGAACAGACATTTCTCAAAAGAAGACATTCATACAGCCAACAGACACATGAAAAAATGCTCATCATCACTCGCCATCAGAGAAATGCAAATCAAAACCACAATGAGATACCATCTCACACCAGTTAGAATGGCAATCATTAAGAAGTCAGGAAACAACAGTTGTTGGAGAGGATGTGGAGAAATAGGAACACTTTTACACTGTTGGTGGGATTGTAAACTAGTTCAACCATTATGGAAAACAGTATGGCAATTCCTCAAGGATCTAGAACCAGATGTACCATATGACCCAGCCATCCCCCTACTGGGTATATACCCAAAGGATTATAAATTAGTCTACTACAAAGACACATGCACACGTATGTTTATTGCGGCACTATTCACAATAGCAAAGACTTGGAATCAACCCAAATGTCCATCTGTGACAGACTGGATTAAGAAAATGTGGCACATATACACCCTGGAATACTATGCAGCCATAAAAAAGGATGAGTTTGCGTCCTTTGTAGGGACATGGATGCAGCTGGAAACCATCATTCTTAGCAAACTATCACAAGAAGAGAAAAACAAACACCGCATGTTCTCACTCTTATTTGGGAACTGAACAATGATATCACTTGGACTCGGGAAGGGGAACATCACACACTGGGGCCTATCATGGGGAGCGGGGAGGAGGGAGGGATTGCACTGGGGAGATATACATGATATAAATGATGAATTGATGGGTGCTGACGAGTTGATGGGTGCAGCACACCAACATGGCATAAGTATACATATGTAACAAACCTGCACGTTATGCACATGTACCCTATAACTTAAATTAAAAAAAAAAATTAAAAAAAAAAGAAAGAAGTTAGTTGTCAGGAAAGCATTAAAAATTTTATTTGACCTAATTTTATGTAAAATGGATATTGGAGAGATAGTAAAGTCATACATTCTTAGGCTGCAAGGATCCTGGAAAGTTATCACTTCTATAAAGAGAACTCAGTCTAGAGGAAGCAAGATGCGTAAATATTCAGTGAAAGATTGGATCTAGCTTGACTGAAGGAACTGAGTGCGGAACCTGAAATAAATAGACCAACTTACTGCTTATCATAATACATTAAAAATGTAACTGTTTGAAGCTTAGGAACAATATTAGTAATATGATATGTAGATATCCCATATGCTTCATGACATTATTTATCCCAATTGAGAATAAAATTATTTTTAATTAAGTAAAAAGAAAATGACTAGAGAGAAACTTTCTGAGAGATTGCTTTCTGATGTGTGACTTCATCACACAGAGTTCCACCCTTCCCTTCTTGGAAGAGTTTGCTACCTCTTTTATCTTTTGTTCTGCAAAGTGATATTTGGGAGCTCACAGAGGGCTATGGTAAAAAAGGAAATATTCTCAGATCAAAACTGGAAAGAAGCCTTCTGAGAAACTGCATTTCGATATGTGAATGCAAACGCACAGAGTTACACGTTATTCTTCAGTGTTCAGTTTGTTAACACAGTTTCTGGAAAACTGCAATGGGATACTTCTGAACGCAATGAAGCTTACTTGACAAAGGACATATCCTCAGATGAAAACTAGAAAGAAGCTTTGTTAGAAACTTCTTGGTGTGTGTAATTCATCTCACAGAATTACCCCTCTGTTTCGTGCAGCATTCCATTAACACTGTTTTGAGGATCCTGAGAAGGACTTCTTTGGATCGCATTGAGGCCTACGCTGATAAAGGAAATATCAGCAGTTCAAAACGTGAAAGAAGCTTTCTGAGAAAATTCTTTGTGTTCTGCGAATTCCTCTCACAGAGTTACAGCTTAGTTCTCAGGAAGCAGTTTGATAACACTCTTTTCGTGGAATCTGCCAAATGAGATTTGGGAGCACATAGGGGCCCATGGTGAAAAAGGAAATATCCTCAGATAATAACTAGAGAGAAGCTTTCTGAGAGATTGCTTTCTGATGTGTGACTTCATCACACAGAGTTCCACCCTTCCCTTCTTGGAAGAGTTTGCTAACTCTGTTATCTTGTGTTCTGCAAGTGATATTTGGGAGCTCACTGAGGGCCATGGTTAAAAAGGAAATATCTTCAGATCAATACTGGAAAGAAGCCTTCTGAGAAACTGCATTTCGATGTGTGAATGCAACTCACAGAGTTACACGTTTCTCCTCAGTGTTCAGTTTCCTAACACATTTTTCTGGAAATCTGCAATGGGATACTTCTGAACGCAATGAAGCTTACGTTGACAAAGGATATATCCTCACATGAAAACTAGAAAGAAGCTATCGTAGAAACTTCTTGGTTGTGTGTGAATTCATCTCACAAAGTTACACTTATGTTTCGTGCAGCATTCCATTAACACTGTCTTTGAGGAACCTGAGAAGGACTTCTTTGGATCGCATTGAGGACTACCATCATAAAGGAAATATCATCAGCTCAAAACGTGAAAGAAGCTTTCTGAGAAACTTCTTTGAGATCTGTGAATTCCTCTCACAGAGTTACAACTTAGTTCTCAGGAAGCAGTTTGCTAACACTCTTTTCGTTGAATCTGCAAATGAGATTTGGTAGACCATAGGGGCCCATGGTGAAAAAGGAAATATCCTCGGATAATAACTAGTGAGAAGCTTTCTGAGAGATTTCTTTCTGATATGTGACTTCATGACACAGAGTTCCACCCTTCCCTTCTTCGAAGAGTTTGCTAACTCTGTTACCTTGTGTTCTGCTAAGTGATATTTGGAAGCTCACTGAGGGCTATGGTGAAAAAGGAAATATCCTCAGATCAAAACTGGAAAGAAGCCTTCTGAGAAACTGCATTTCGATGTGTGAATGCAAGTCACAGAGTTACACGTTTCTCTTCAGTGTTCATTTTGCTAACACAGTTTTCAGAAAATCTGCAATGGGATACTTCTGAACGCAATGAAGCTTATGGTGACAAAGGATATATCCTCAGATGAAAACTAGAACGAAGCTCTGTTAGAAACTTCTTGGTGATGTGTGAATTCATCTCACAGAATTACACTTATGTTTCCTGCAGCAGTCCATTAACACTGTCTTTGAGGAACCTGAGAAGGACTTCTTAGGATATCATGGAGGCCTACACTGGTAAAGGAAATATCATCGGTTCAAAACGTGAAAGAAGCTTTCTGAGAAACTTCTTTGTGATCTGTGAATTCCTCTCACAGAGTTACAACTTAATTATCAGGAAGCAGTTTGCTAACACTCTTTTCGTGGAATCTGCCAAATGAGATTTGGGAGCCCATAGGGGCCCATGGTGAGAAAGGAAATATCCTCAGATTATAACTAGAGAGAAGCTTTCTGAGAGATTGCTTCCTGATGTTTGACTTCATCACACAAGAGTTGCCACCCTTCCCTTCTTGGAACAGTTTGGTAACTCTGTTATCTTGGGCTCTGAAAGGTGATATTTGGGAGCTCACTGAGGGCTATGATGAAAAAGGAAATATCCTCAGATCAAAACTGGAAAGAAGCCTTCTGAGAAACTGCATTTCAATGTGTGAATGTCAACTCACAGAGTTACACGTTTCTCCTCAGTGTTCAGTTTCCTAACACAGTTTTCTGGAAATCTGCAATGGGATACTTCTGAACGCAATGAAGCTTACGGTGACAAAGGATATATCCTCAGATGAAACCTAGAAAGAAGCTTTCTTAGAAACTTCTTGCGGTGTGTGAATTCGATCTCACAAAGTTACACTCATGTTTCGTGCAGCATTCCATTAACACTGTCTTGAGGAACCTGAGAAGGGCTTCTTTGGATCGCAATTGAGACTACGCTGATAAAGGAAATATCATCAGCTTCAAAACGTGAAAGAAGCTTTCTGAGAAACTTCTTTGTGATCTGTGAATTCATCTCACAGAGTTATAGCTTAGTTCTCAGGAAGGCAGTTTGATAACACTATTTTCGTGGAATCTGCAAATGAGATTTGGGAGCCATTAGAGGGCCCATGTTGAAAAAGGAAATATCCTCACATAATAACAAGAGAGCAGCTTTCTGAGAGATTGCTTTCTGATGTGTGACTTCATCACACAGAGTTCCACCCTTCCCTTCTTGGAACAGTTTCCTAACACTGTTGTCGTGGATTCTGCAAAGGTATATTTGGGAGCTCATGGAGGGCTATGGTGATAAAGGAAATATCCTCAGATCAAAACTGGAAAGAAGCCTTCTGAGAAACTGCATTGCCATGTGTGAATGCAACTCACAGAGTTACACGTTTCTCTTCAGTGATCAGTTTGCTAACACAGTTTTCTGGAAATCTGCATTGGGATACCTCTTAGCGCAATGAAGCTTACGGTGACAAAGGAAATGTCCTCAGATGAAAATTAGACATTAGCTTTCTTAGAAACTTCTTGTTGATGTGTGAATTCATCTCACAGAGTTACACTTATTTTTCTTGGAGCAGTCCATTAACACTGTCTTTGAGGAACCTGAGAAGGGCTTCCTTGGATCGCATTAGGGCTATGATGATAAAGGAAATTTCATTCGTTCAAAACGTGAAAGAAGGTTTCTGAGAAACTTCTTTCTGATCTGTGAATTCATCTCACAGAGTTACAACCTATGCCTCAAGAAGCAGTTTGCTAACACTCTTTTCGTGGAATCTGCAATGTGATATTTGCTAGCCTATGGGACCTATTGTGAAAAAGGAAATATCCTCATATAATAACCAGAGAGAAGCTTTCTGAGAGATTGCTTTCTGACGTGTGACTTCATCACACAGAGTTCCACCCTTCCCTTCTTGGAACAGTTTGCTAACACTGTTGTCATGGATTCTGCAAAGGTATATTTGGGAGCTCATTGAGGGCTATGGTGAAAAAGGAAATATCCACACATAATAACTAAACAGAAGCTTTCTGAGAAACTGCATTGCCATGTGTGAATGCAACTCACAGAGTTACACGTTTCTTCTCAGTGATCAGTTTGTTAACACAATTTTCTGGAAATCTGCAATTAGATACTTCATAGCGCAATGAACCTTATGGTGACAAAGGAAATATCCACAGATAAAAACTAGAAAGAAGCTTTCTTAGAAACATCTTAGTGATGTGTGAATTCATCTCACAGAGTTACACTTATGTTTCTTGGAGCAGTCCATTAACACTGTTTTTGAGGAACCTGAGAAGGGCTTCCTTGGATCGCATTGAGGCCTACGCTGATAAAGGAAATTTCCTCCGTTCATAACGTGAAAGAAGCCATCTGAGAAACTACTTTCTGATCTGTGAGTTCATCTCACAGACATATAACTTAGACTTCGGGAAGCAGTTTGCTAACACTCTTTTCGTGGATTCTGAAAAGTGATATTTGGGAGCCCATAGGGGCCCATGATGAAAAAGGAAATATCCTCACATAATAACTAGAGAGAAGCTGTCTGAGAGATTGCTTTCTGAAGTATGAGTTCATCACACAGAGTTCCACCCTTCCCTTCTTGGAACAGTTTGCTACAACTGTTGTCGTGGACTCTGCAAAGGTATATTTAGGAGCCCATTGATAGCTAGGTTGAAAAAGGAAATGTCCTCAGATCAAAACAGGTAAGAAGCCTTCTGAGAAACTGCGTTGCCATGAATGAATGGAACTCACAGATTTTCAAGTTTCTCTTCAGTGATCAGTTTGCTAAGTTTTCCGGAAATCTGCAATGGGATACCTCTTAGCGCAATGAAGCTTACGGTGACAAAGGAAATATCCTCATATGAAAACTAGAAAGAAGCTTCATTAGAAACTTCTTGGTGATGTGTGAATTCATCTCACAGAGGTACACTTATGTTTCCTGGTGCAGTCCATTAACACTGTCTTTGAGGAACCTGAGAAGGGCTTCCTTGGATCGCATTGAGGCCTACGCTGATAAAGGAATTTTCTTCCGTTCAAAACGTGAAAGAAGCTTTCTGAGAAACTTCTTTCTGATCTGTGAGTTCATCTCACAGACGTATAACGTAGACTTCAGGAATCAGACTGCTAACACTCTTTTCTTGGAATCTGGAAAGTTATATTTGGAAGCCCATAGGGGCCCATGATGAGAAAGGAAATATCCTCACATCGTAACTGGAGAGAAGCTTTCTGAGAGATTGCTTTCTGATGTGTGACTTCATCACACAGAGTTCCACCCTTCCCTTCTTGGAACAGTTTGCTAACACTACTGTCGTGGATTCTGCAAAGGTATATTTGGGAGCTCTTTGAGGGCTATGGTGAAAAAGGAAATATCCACACATAATAAATAAACAGAAGCTTTCTGAGAAACTGCATTCCCATGTGTGAATGCAACTCAAAGAGTTACACGTTTCTCTTCAGTGATCAGTTTGTTAACACAGTTTTCTGGAAATCTGCAATTAGGTACTTCATAGCGCAATGAACCTTACGGTGACAAAGGAAATATCCACTGATGAAAACTACAAAGAAGCTTTCTTAGAAACTTCTTGGTGTTGTGTGTATTCATCTCACAGTGTTACACTTATGTTTCGTGGAGCAGTCCATTAACACTGTCTTTCATTAACCTGAGAAGGGCATCCTTGGATCGCATTGAGGCCTACGCTGATAAAGCAAATTTCATCCGTTCAAAACGTGAAAGAAGCTTTCCGAGAAACTTCTTTGTGATGTGTGAGTTCATCTCACAGACGTATAACTTAGACTTCAGGAAGCAGTTTGCGAACACTTTTTTGTGGATTCTGGAAAGTGATATTTGGGAGCCCATAGGGGCCCATGGTGAAAAGGAAATGTCCTCACCTAATAACTAGAGAGAAGCTTTCTGAGAGATTGCATTCTGATGTGTGACTTCATCACACAGAGTTCCACCCTCCCCTTCTTTGAACAGTTTGCTAACACTGTTGTCGTGGATTCTGTAAAGGTATATTTCGGAGCTCATTGAG
This sequence comes from Rhinopithecus roxellana, assembly GCF_007565055.1. Taxonomy (NCBI): domain Eukaryota; kingdom Metazoa; phylum Chordata; class Mammalia; order Primates; family Cercopithecidae; genus Rhinopithecus; species Rhinopithecus roxellana. The sequence goes on along the minus strand of NC_044552.1, from coordinate 142,534,639 downwards.
GGCTATGGTGAAAAAGGAAATATCCACACATAATAACTAAACAGAAGCTTTCTGAGAAACTGCATTGCCATGTGTGAATGCAACTCACAGAGTTACACGTTTCTTCTCAGTGATCAGTTTGTTAACACAATTTTCTGGAAATCTGCAATTAGATACTTCATAGCGCAATGAACCTTATGGTGACAAAGGAAATATCCACAGATAAAAACTAGAAAGAAGCTTTCTTAGAAACATCTTAGTGATGTGTGAATTCATCTCAGAGAGTTACACTTATGTTTCTTGGAGCAGTCCATTAACACTGTCTTTGAGGAACCTGAGAAGGGCTTCCTTGGATCGCATTGAGGCCTACGCTGATAAAGGAAATTTCTTCCGTTCAAAACGTGAAGGAAGCTTTCTGAGAAACTTCTTTCTGATCTGTGAGTTCATCTCACAGACTTATAACTTAGACTTCAGGAAGCAGTTTGCTAGCACTCTTTTCGTGGAATCTGGAAGGTGATATTTGGGAGCCCATATGGGCCCATGATGAAAAAGAAAATATCCTCACATAATAACTAGAGAGAATCTTTCTGAGAGATTGCTTTCTGATGTGTGACTTCGTCACACAGAGTTCCACCCTTCCATTCTCTGAACAGTTTGCTAACACTGTTGTTGTGGATTCTGCAAAGGTATATTTGGGAGCTCATTGAGGGCTATGGTGAAAAAGGAAATATCCTCACATAATAACTAAAGAGAAGTTTTCTGAGAAAGTGCATTATCATGTGTGAATGCAATTCACAGAGTAACACGTTTCTCTTCAGTGATCAGTTTGTTAATACAGTTTTCTGGAAATCTGCAATTAGATACTTTATAGCGCAATGAACCTTACGGTGACAAAGAAAATATCCACAAATGAAACCTAGAACGAAGCTTTCTTTGAAACTTCTTGGTGATGTGTGAATTCATCTCACAGAGTTACACTTATGTTTCATGGAGCAGTCCATTAACACTGTCTTTGAGGAACCTGAGAAGGGCTTCCTCGGATCGCATTGAGGCCTACGCTGATAAAGGAAATTTCTTCCGTTCAAAACGTGAAAGAAGCTTTGTGAGAAACTTCTTTCTGATCTGTGAGTTCATCTCACAGAATAATAACTTAGACTTCAGCAATCAGTTTGCTAACACTCTTTTCGTGGAATCTGGAAAGTGATATTTGGGAGCCCATAGGGGCCCTGGGTGAAAAAGGCAATATCCTCACATAATAACTAGAGAGAAGCTTTCTGAGAGATTGCTTTCTGATGTGTGACTTCATCACACAGAGTTCCACCCTTCCCTTCTTGGAACAGTTTGCTAACACTGTTGTCGTGGATTCTGCAAAGGTATATTTGGGAGCTCATTGAGGGCTCTGTTGAAAAAGGAATTATCCTCACATAATAACTAAAGAGAAGCTTTCTGACAAACTGCATTGCCATGTGTGAATGAAACTCACAGAGTTATACGTTTCTCTTCAGTCATCAGTTTGTTAACAGAGTTTTTTGGAAATCTGCAATTAGATACTTCATAGCGGAATGAAACTGATGGTGACAAAGGAATCATCCCCAGATGAAAATTAGATAGAAGCTGTCTTACAAACTTCTTGGTGATGTGTGAATTCATCTCACAGAGTTACACTAATGTTTCGTGGAGCAGTCCATTAACACTGTTTTAGAGGAACCTGAGAAGGGCTTCCTTGGATCGCCTTTAGGCCTACGCTGATAAAGGATATTTCATCCATTCAAAAAGTGAAAGAAGCCTTTTGAGAAACTTCTCTCTTATCTGTGATTTCATTTCACAGAATTATAACTTAGACTTCAGGAAGCAGTTTGCTAACACTCTTTTCGTGGAATCTGGAAAGTGATATTTTGGAGCCAATAGGGGCCCATGATGAAAAAGGAAATATCCTCACATAATAACTAGAGAGAAGCTTTCTGAGAGATTGTTTTCTGATGTGTGACTTCATCACACAGAGTTCCACCCTTCCCTTCTCTGAATAGTTTGCTAAAACTGTTGTTGTGGATTCTGCAAAGGTATATTTGGGAGCTCATTGAGGGCTATGGTGAAAAAGGAAATATCCTCAGATCAAAACTGGAAAGAACCCTTCTGAGAAACTGCATTGCCATGAGTGAATGCAACTCACAGAGTTACACGTTTCTCTTCAGTGATCAGTTTGTTAACACAGCTTTCTGGAAATCTGCAATTTGATACTTCATCGTGCAATGAACTTTACGGTGACAAAGGAAATATCCACTGATAAAAACGACAAAGAAGCTTTATTAGAAACTTCTTGGTGCTGTGTGAATTCATCTCACAGAGTTCCACTTATGTTTCGTGGAGCAGTCCATTAACACTGTGCTTGAGGAAACTGAGAAGGGCTTCCCTGGATCGCATTGAGGCCTACGCTGATAAAGAAAATTTCATCCGTTCAAAACGTGAGAGAACCTTTCTGAGAAACTTCTTTCTGATCTGTGAGTTCATCTCACAGACGTATAGCTTAGACTTCAGGAAACAGTTGGCGAACATTCTTTTCGTGAATTCTGGAAAGTGAGTTTTGGGAGCCCATAGTGGCCCATGATGAAAAGGGAAATATCCTCACATAATTACTAGAGAGAAGCTTTCTGAGAGATTTCTTTCTGATGTGTGACTTCATCACACAGGGTTCCACCCTTCCCTTCATGGAACAATTTGCTAACGCTGTTGTCGCTTTGGATTCTGCAAAGGTATATTTGGGAGTTCATTGAGGGCTAAGGTGAAAAAGGAAATATCCTCAGATCAAAACTGGAAAGAAGCCTTCTGAGAAACTGCATTGCCATGAGTGAATGCAACTCACAGAGTTACACGTTTCTCTTCAGTGATCAGTTTGCTAACTAAGTTTTCTGGAAATCTGCAATGGGATACTTCTTAGCGTAATGAAGCTTACGGTGACAAAGGAAGTATCCTCAGATGAATCTAGAAAGAAGCTTTCTTAGAAACTTCTTGGTGATGTGTGAATTCATCTCTCAGAGTTACACTTATGTTTCGTGGAGCAGTCCATTAACACTGTCCTTGAGGAACCTGAGAAGGGCTTCCTTGGATCGCATTGAGGCCTACGCTGATAAAGGAAATTTCATCCGTTCAAAACGTGAATGAAGCTTTCTGAGAAACTTCTTGCTGATCTGTGAGTTCATCTCACAGACTTATAACTTCGACTTCAGGAAGGAGTTTGCGAACACTCTTTTCGTGGATTCTGGAAAGTGATATTTGGGAGCCCTTAGGCGCCCAAGGTGAAAAAGGAAATATCCTCACAGAATAAATAGAGAGAAGCTTTCTGAGAGATTGCTTCCTGATGTATGACTTCATGACACAGAGTTCCACCCTTCCCTTCTAGGAACAGTTTCCAATCACTGTTGTCGTGGATTCTGCAAAGGTATATTTGGGACGTCATTGAGGGCTATGGTGAAAAAGGAAATATCCTCAGATCAAAAATGGAAAGAAGCCTTCTGTGAAACTGCATTGCCATGAGTTAATGCAACTCATAGAGTTACACGTTTCTCTTCAATGATCAGTTTGCTAACTAAGTTTTCTGGAAATCTGCAATGGGATACTTCTTAGCGCAATGAAGCTTACAGTGACAAAGGAAATATCCTCAGATGAAAACTATAAAGAAGCTTTCTTAGAAATTTATTGGTGATGTGTCAATTCATCTCACAGAGTTACACTTATGTTTCGTGGAGCAGTCCTTTAACACTGTTTTTGAGGAACCTGAGAAGGGCTTCCTTGGATCGCATTGAGGCCTACGCTGTTAAACGAATTTTCATCCGTTCAAAACGTGAAAGAAGCTTCTGAGAAACTTCATTCTGGTCTCTGAGTTCATCTTAGAGACGTATAACTTAGACTTCAGGAAGCAGTTTGCGAACACTCTTTTCGTGGATTCTGGAAAGTGATATTTAGGAGCCCATAGGGTCCCATGGTGAAAAAGGAAATATCCTCACATAATAACTAGAGAGAAGCTTTCTGCGAGATTGCTTTCTGATGTGTGACTTCTTCACACAGAGTTCCACCCTTCCCTTCTTGGAACAGATTGCTAACACTGTTGTCGTGGATTCTGCAAAGTTATATTTGGGATCTCATTGAGGGCTATGGTGAAAAAGGAATTATCCTCAGATCAAAACTGGAAAGAAGCCTTCTGAGAAACTGCATTGCCATGAGTGAATGCAACTCACGGAGTTACACGTTTCTCTTCAGTGATCAGTTAGCTAACTAAGTTTTCTGGAAATCTGCAATGGAATACCTCTCAGCGCAATGAAGCTTACGGTGACAAAGGAAATATCCTCAGATGAAAACTAGAAAGAAGCTTTCTTAGAAACTTCTTGGTGATGTGTGAATTCATCTCACAGAGTTACACTTATGTTTCGTGGAGCATTCCATTAACACTGTCTTTGAGGAAGCTGAGAATGGCTTCCTTGGATTCGCATTGAGGTCTACGCTGGATAAAGGAAATTTCATCCGTTCAAAACGTGAAAGAAGCCTTCTGAGAAACTTCTTTCTGATCTGTGAGTTCATATCACAGACTTATAACTTAGACTTCAGGAAGCAGTTTGCGAACACTCTTTTCGTGGATTCTGGAAAGTGATATTTGGGAGCCCAGTAGGGGCCCATGGGGAAAAAGGAAATATCCTCACAGAATAACTAGAGAGAAGCTTTCTGAGAGATTGCTTTCTGATGTGTGACTTCATCACACAGAGTTCCACCATTCCCTTCTTGGAACAGTTTGCTAACACTGTTGTCGTGGATTCTGCAAAGGTATATTTGGGAGCTCATTGAGGGCTATGGTGAAAAAAGGAAATATCCTCAGATCAAAACTGGAAAGAAGCCTTTCTGAGAAACTGCATTGCCATGTGTGAATGCAACTCACAGAGTTACACGTTTCTCTTCAGTGATCAGTTTGCTAACTAAGTTTTCTGGAAATCTGCAATGAGATACCTTCTAGCGCAATGAAGCTTACGGTGACAAAGGAAATATCCTACAGATGAAAACTAGAAAGAAGCTTTCTTAGAAACTTCTTGGTGATGTGTGAATTCATCTCACAGAGTTACACTTATGTTTCGTGGAGCAGTCCATTAACACTGTCTTTGAGGAACCTGAGAAGGGCTTCCTTGGATCGCATTGAGGCCTACGCTGATAAAGGAAATTCATCCGTTCAAAACGTGAAAGAAGCTTCTGGAGAAACTTCTTTCTGATCTGTGAGTTCATCTCACAGACGTATAACTTAGACTTCAGGAACACAGTTTCTAACACTCTTTTCGTGGAATCTGGAAAGTGATATTTGGGAGCCCATAGGGGCCCATGGTGAAAAAGCAAATATCCTCACATAATAACTAGAGAGAAGCTTTCTGAGAGATTGCTTTCTGATGTGTGACTTCATCACACAGAGTTCCACCCTTCCCTTCTATGAACAGTTTGCTAACACTGTTGTCGTGGATTCTGCAAAGGTATATTTGGGAGCTCATTGAGGGCTATGGTGAAAAAGGAAATATCCTCACATAATAACTAAAGAGAAGCTTTCTGAGAAACTGCATTGCCATGTGTGAATGCAACTCACAGAGTTACACGTTTCTCTTCAGTGATCAGTTTGTTAACACAGTTTTCTGGAAATCTGCAATTAGATACTTCATAGCGCAATGAACCTTACGGTGACAAAGGAAATATCCACAGATGAAAACTAGAAAGAAGCTTTCTTAGAAACTTCTTGGTGATGTGTGAATTCATCTCACAGAGTTACACTTATGTTTCGTGGAGCAGTCCATTAACGCTGTCTTTGAGGAACCTGAGAAGGGCTTCCTTGGATCGCATTGAGGCCTTCGTTGATAAAGGAAATTTCATCCGTTCAAAACGTGATGAAGCTTTCTGAGAAACTTCTTTATGATCTGTGAGTTCATCTCACAGACTTATAACTTAGACTTCAGGAAGCAGTTTGCTAACACTCTTTTCGTGGATTCTGGAAAGTGATATTTGTGAGCCCATAAGGGTCCATGGTGAAAAAGGAAATATCCTCACATAATAACTAGAGAGAAGCTTTCTGAGAGATTCCTTTCTGATGTGTGACTTCATCACACAGAGTTCCACCCTTCCCTTCTTGGAACAGTTTGCTAACACTGTTGTCGTGGATTCTGCAAAGGTATATTTGGGAGCTCATTGAGGGCTCTGTTGAAAAAGGAATTATCCTCACATAATAACTAAAGAGAAGCTTTCTGACAAACTGCATTGCCATGTGTGAATGCAACTCACAGAGTTACACGTTTCTCTTCAGTGATCATTTTGTTAACAGAGTTTTTTGGAAATCTGCAATTAGATACTTCATAGCGCAATGAAGCTTACGGTGACAAAGGAAATATCCACAAATGAAAACTGGAAAGAAGCTTTCTTAAAAAATTCATGGTGATGTGTGAATTCATCTCACAGAGTTACACTTGTGTTTCGTGGAGCAGTCCATTATCCCTGTCTTTGAGAAACCTGAGAAGAGCTTACTTGGATCGCATTGAGTCCTACGAGGTAAAGGAAATATCATCCGTTCAAGACGTGAAAGAAGCCTTCTGAAAAACTTCTTTCTGATCTGTGAGTTCATCTCACAGTCTTATAACTTAGACTTCAGGAAGCAGTTTGCGAACTCTGTTTTCGTGGAATATAGAAAGTGATATTTGGGACCCGATAGGGGCCCATGATGAAAAAGGAAATATCCTCACATAATGACTAGAGAGAAGGTTTCTGAGAGATTGCTTTCCGATTTGTGACGTCAGCCCACAGAGTTCCACCCATCCCTTCTGGAAACAGTTTGCTAACACTGTTGTTGTGGATTCTGCAAAGGTATATTTGGGAGCTCATTGAGGGCTATGGTGAAAAAGGAAATATACTCAGATCAAAACTGGAAAGAACCCTTCTGAGAAACTGCATTGCCATGAGTGAATGCAACTCACAGAGTTACACGTTTCTCTTCAGTGATCAGTTTGTTAACACAGGCCTCTGGAAATCTGCAATTTGATACTTCATCATGCAATGAACCTTACGGTGACAAAGGAAATATCCACTGATAAAAACGACAAAGAAGCTTTATTAGAAACTTCTTGGTGCTGTGTGAATTCATCTCACAGAGTTCCACTTATGTTTCGTGGAGCAGTCCATTAACACTGTGCTTGAGGAAACTGAGAAGGGCTTCCCTGGATCGCATTGAGGCCTACGCTGATAAAGGAAATTTCATCCGTTCAAAACGTGAGAGAACCTTTCTGAGAAACTTCTTTCTGATCTGTGAGTTCATCTCACAGATGTATAGCTTAGACTTCAGGAAACAGTTGGCGAACATTCTTTTCGTGAATTCTGGAAAGTGATATTTGGGAGCCCATAGGGGCCCATGATGAAAAGGGAAATATCCTCACATAATTACTAGAGAGAAGCTTTCTGAGAGATTTCTTTCTGATGTGTGACTTCATCACACAGGGTTCCACCCTTCCCTTCATGGAACAATTTGCTAACGCTGTTGTCGTGGATTCTGCAAAGGTATATTTGGGAGTTCATTGAGGGCTAAGGTGAAAAAGGAAATATCCTCAGATCAAAACTGGAAAGAAGCCTTCTGAGAAACTGCATTGCATGAGTGAATGCAACTCACAGAGTTACACGTTTCTCTTCAGTGATCAGTTTGCTAACTAAGTTTTCTGGAAATCTGCAATGGGATACTTCTTAGCGTAATGAAGCTTACGGTGACAAAGGAAGTATCCTCAGATGAATCTAGAAAGAAGCTTTCTTAGAAACTTCTTGGTGATGTGTGAATTCATCTCTCAGAGTTACACTTATGTTTCGTGGAGCAGTCCATTAACACTGTCTTGAGGAACCTGAGAAGGGCTTCCTTGGATCGCATTGAGGCCTACGCTGATAAGGAAATTTCATCCGTTCAAAACGTGAATGAAGCTTTCTGAGAAACTTCTTTCTGATCTATGAGTTCATCTCACAGACGTATAACTTAGACTTCAGGAATGCAGTTTGCGAAGACTCTTTTCGTGGATTCTGGAAAGTGATATTTGGGAGCCCATAGGGGCCCATGGTGAAAAAGGAAATATCCTCACATAATAACTAGAGAGAAGCTTTCTGAGATATTGCTTTCTCATGTGTGAATTCATCACACATAGTTCCACATTTCTCTTCTTGGAACAGTTTGCTAACACTGTTGTCGTGGATTCTGCAAAGGTATATTTGGGAGCACATTGAGGGCTATGGTGAAAAAGGAAATATCCTCAGATCAAAACTGGAAAGAAGCCTTCTGTGAAACTGCATTGCCATGAGTTAATGCAACTCATAGAGTTACACGTTTCTCTTCAGTGATCAGTTTGCTAACTAAGTTTTCTGGAAATCTGCAATGGGATACTTCTTAGCGCAATGAAGCTTACGGTGACAAAGGAAATATCCTCAGATGAAAACTATAAAGAAGCTTTCTTAGAAATTTATTGGTGATGTGTCAATTCATCTCACAGAGTTACACTTATGTTTCGTGGAGCAGTCCTTTAACACTGTTTTTGAGGAACCTGAGAAGGGCTTCCTTGGATCGCATTGAGGCCTACGCTGATAAACGAATTTTCATCCGTTCAAAACGTGAAAGAAGCTTCTGAGAAACTTCATTCTGGTCTCTGAGTTCATCTTAGAGACGTATAACTTAGACTTCAGGAAGCAGTTTGCGAACAATCTTTTCGTGGATTCTGGAAAGTGATATTTAGGAGCCCATAGGGTCCCATGGTGAAAAAGGAAATATCCTCACATAATAACTAGAGAGAAGCTTTCTGCGAGATTGCTTTCTGATGTGTGACTTCATCACACAGAGTTCCACCCTTCCCTTCTTGGAACAGATTGCTAACACTGTTGTCGTGGATTCTGCAAAGTTATATTTGGGATCTCATTGAGGGCTATGGTGAAAAAGGAATTATCCTCAGATCAAAACTGGAAAGAAGCCTTCTGAGAAACTGCATTGCCATGAGTGAATGCAACTCACGGAGTTACACGTTTCTCTTCAGTGATCAGTTAGCTAACTAAGTTTTCTGGAAATCTGCAATGGAATACCTCTCAGCGCAATGAAGCTTACGGTGACAAAGGAAATATCCTCAGATGAAAACTAGAAAGAAGCTTTCTTAGAAACTTCTTGGTGATGTGTGAATTCATCTCACAGAGTTACACTTCTGTTTCGTGGAGCATTCCATTAACACTATCTTTGAGGAGGCTGAGAATGGCTTCCTTGGATCGCATTGAGGTCTACGCTGGTAAAGGAAATATCATCCGTTCAAAACGTGAAAGAAGCCTTCTGAGAAACTTCTTTCTGATCTGTGAGTTCATATCACATACTTATACTTTATACTTCAGGAAGCAGTTTGCGAACACTCTTTTCGTGGATTCTGTAAAGTGATATTTGGGAGCCCGTAGGTGCCCATGGGGAAAAAGGAAATATCCTCACAGAATAACTAGAGAGAAGCTTTCTGAGAGATTGCTTTCTGTTGTGTGACTTCATCACACAGAGTTCCACCCTTCCCGTTCTTGGAACAGTTTGCTAACACTGTTGTCGTGGATTCTGCAAAGGTATATTTGGGAGCTGATTGAGGGCTATGGTGAAAAAGGAAATATCCTCAGATCAAAACTGGAAAGAAGCCTTCTGAGAAACTGCATTGCCATGAGTGAATGCAACTCACAGAGTTACACGTTTCTCTTCAGTGATCAGTTTGCTAACTAAGTTTTCTGGAAATCTGCAATGAGATACCTCTTAGCGCAATGAAGCTTACGGTGACAAAGGAAATATCCTCAGATGAAAACTAGAAGAAGCTTTCTTAGAAACTTCTTGGTGATGTGTGAATTCATCTCACAGAGTTACACTTATGTTTCGTGGAGCAGTCCATTAACAATATCTTTGAGGAACCTGAGAAGGGCTTCCTTGGATCGCATTGACACCTACGCTGATAAAAGAAATATCATCTGTTCAAAACGTGAAACAAGCCTTGGGAGAAACTTCTTTCTGATCTCTGAGTTCATCTCAGAGACGTATAACTTCGACTCCAGGAACCACATTGCAAACTCTCTTTTCATGGACTCTGGAAAGTGATATTTGGGAGCCCATTGGGGCCCATGGTGAAAAAGCAAATATCCTCAGATAATAACTAGAGAGAAGCTTTCTGAGAGATTGCTTTCTGAAGTGTGACTTCTTCACACCGAGTTCCACCCTTCCCTTCTAAGAACAGTTTGCTAACACTGTTGTCGTGGATGCTGCAAAGGCATATTTGGGAGCTGACTGAGGACTACGATGAAAAAGGAAATATCCTCAGATCAAAACTGGAAAGAAGCATTCTGAGAAACTGCATTGCCATGTGTGAATGCAACTCACAGAGTTACACGTTTCTCTTCAGTGATCAGTTTCTTAACACAGTTTTCTGGAAATCTGCAATTAGATACTTAGTAGTGCAATGAACCTTACGTTGACAAAGGAAATATCCACAGATGAAAACTAGAAAGAAGCTTTCTTAGAAACTTCTTGGTGCTGTGTGAATTCATCTCACCGGGTTACACTTATGTTTCGTGGAGCAGTCCATTAACACTGTCTTTGAGGAACCTGAGAATGGCTTCCTTGGATCGCATTGAGGCCTACGCTGATAAAGGAAATTTCATCCGTTCAAAACGTGAAAGAAGCTTTCTGAGAAACTTCTTTCTGATCTGTGAGTTCATCTCACAGACTTATAACTTAGACTTCAGGAAGCAGTTGCCTAACACTCTTTTCGTGGATTCTGGAAAGTGATATTTGGGAGCCCATAGGGGACCACAGTGAAAAAGTAAATATCCTCACAGAATAACTATATATAAGCTATCTGAGAGATTGCTTTCTGATGTGTGACTTCATCACACAGAGTTCCACCCTTCCCTTCTTGGAACAGTTTGCTAACACTGTTGTCGTGGATTCTGCAAAGGTATATTTGGGAGCTCATTGAGGGCTATGGTGAAAAAGGAAATATCCTCAGACCAAAACTGGAAAGAAGCCTTCTGAGAAACTGCATTGCCGTGTGTGAATGCAACTCACAGAATTACACGTTTCTCTTCAGTGATCAGTTTGCTAACTAAGTTTTCTGGAAATCTGCAATGGGATGCCTCTTAGTGCAATGAACCTTACGGTGACAAAGGAAATATCCTCAGATGAAACCTAGAAAGCAGCTTTCTTAGAAACTTCTTGGTGATGTGTGAATTCATCTCACAGAGTGACACTTACGTTTCGTGGAGCAGTCCATTAACACTGTCTTTGAGGAACTTGAGAAGGACTTCTTTGGATCGCATTGAGGCCTACGCTGGTAATGGAAATGTCACCCGTTCAAAACGTGAAAGAAGCTTTCTGAGAAACTTCGTTGTGATCTGTGAATTCCTCTCACGCAGTTACAGCTTAGTTCTCAGGAGGCAGTTTGCTAACACTCTTTTCGTGGAATATGCCAAATGAGATTTGGGAGCCTGTAGGGGCCCTTGGTGAAAAAGGAAATATCCTCAGATCAAAACTGGAAAGACGCCTTTTGAGAAACTGCATTTCAATATGTGAATGCAACTCACAGATTTACACGTTTCTCTTCAGTGTTCAGTTTGCTAACACAGTTTTCTGGACATCTGTAATGGGATACTTCTGAATGCAATGAAGCTTACGGTGACCAAGGATATATCCTCAGAAGAAAATTAGAAAGAAGCTTTCTTAGAAACTTCTTGGTGCTGTGGGAATTCATGTCACAGAATTACACCTTTGTTTCAGGCAGCAGTCCATTAATACTGTCTTTGAGGAACCTGAGAAGGACTTCTTTGGATCACATTGAGGCCTATGCTGGTAAAGGATATATCACCCGTTCAAAACGTGAAAGAAGCTTTCTGAGAAACTTCTTTGTGATCTGTGAATTCCTCTCACGGAGTTACAGCTTAGTTCTCAGGAGGCAGTTTGCTAACCCTCTTTTCGTGCAATCTGCCAAATTAGATTTGGGAGCCCATAGGGGCCCTTGGTGAAAAAGGAAATATCCTCAGATTATAACTAGAGAGAAGCTTTCTGAGAGATTGCTTTCTGATGTGTGACTTCATCACACCGAGTTCCACCCTTCCTTTCTTGGAAGAGTTTGCTAACTCTGTTATCTTGTGTTCTGCAAAGTGACATTTGGGAGCTCACAGAGGACTATGGTGAAAAAGGAAATATCCTCAGATCAAAACAGGAAAGAAGCCTTCTGAGAAACTGCATTTCGATGTGTGAATGCAACTCACAGAGTTACACGTTTCTCCTCAGTGTTCAGTTTGCTAACACAGTTTTCTGGAAATCTGCAATGGGATACTTCTGAACGCAATGAAGCTTACGGTGACAAAGGATATATCCTCAGATCAACACTAGAAAGAAGCTCTGTTAGAAACTTCTTGGTGATGTGTGAATTCATCTCACAGAATTACACTTATGTTTCATGCAGCATTACATTAACACTGTCTTTGAGGATCCTGAGAAGGACTTATTTGGATCACATTGAGGCCTACGCTGGTAAAGGAAATATCATCAGTTCAAAACGTGAAAGAAGCTTCCTGAGAAACTTCTTTGTGGTCTGTGAATTCCTCTCCCAGAGTTACAGCTTATTTCTCAGGAAGCAGTTTGCTAACACTCTTCTCGTGGAATCTGCCAAGTGAGATTTGGGAGCCCTTAGGGGCCCATGGTGAAAAACGAAATATCCTCAGATAATAAATGGAGAGAAGCTTTCTGAGAGATTGCTTTCTGATGTGTGACTTCGTCACACAGAGTTCCAACCTTCCCTTCTTGGAACAATTTGCTAACTCTGTTACCTTGTGTTTTCTCCTCAGTGTTCAGTTTGCTGACACAGTTTTCTGGAAATCTGCAATGGGATACTGCTGAACGCAATGAAGCTTACGGTGACAAAGGAAATATCCTCAGATGAAAACTAGAAAGAAGCACTGTTAGAAACTTCTTGGTGATGTGTGATTTCATCTCACAGAATTACACTTCTGTTTCATGAAGGAGTCCATTAACACTGTCTTTGAGGAACCTGAGAAGGACTTCTTTGGATTGCATTGAGGCCTACGCTGATAAAGGAAATATCATAAGTTGAAAACGTGAAAGAAGCTTTGTGAGAAACTTCTTTGTGATCTGTGAATTCCTCTCACAGAGTTACAGCTTAGTTCTCAGGTAGGAGTTTGCTAACACTCTTTTCGTGGAATCTGCAAAGTGAGATTTGGGAGCCCTTAGCGGGCAATGGTGAAAACGGAAACATCCTCAGATGATAACAAGAGAGAAACTTTCTGAGAGTTTGCTTTCTGATGTGTGACTTCATCACACAGAATTCCACCCTTCCATTCTTTGAAGAGTTTGCTAACTCTGTTAACTTGTGTTCTGTAAGGTGATATTTGGGAGCTAACTTAGGGCTATGGTGAAAAAGGAAATATCCTCAGTTCAAAACTGGAAGGAAGCCTTCTGAGAAACTGCATTTCGATGTATGAATGCAACTCACAGAGTTACACGTTTCTCAGCAGTGTTCAGTTTGCTAACACTGTTTTCTGGAAATCTGCAATGGGATACTTCCGAACGCAATGAAGCTTACGGTGACAAAGGAATATCCTCAGATGAAAACTAGAAAGAAGCTTCCTTAGAAACTTCTTGGTGATGTATGTATTCATCTCACAAAGTTACACTTATTTTTCGTGCAGCATTCCATTAACACTGTCTTTGAGGAACCTGAGAAATTCTTCTTTGGATCGCATTGAGGCCTACACTGATAAAGGAAATATCATCAGTTCAAAAGGTGAAAGAAGCTTTCTGAGAAACTTCTTTGTGATCTGTGAATTCCTCTCACAGAGTTATAGCTTAGTTCTCAGGAAGCAGTTTGCTAACACTCTTTTCGTGGAATCTGCTAAGTGAGATTTGGGAGCCCTTAGGGGCCCATGATGAAAAAGGAAATATCCTCAGATAATAACTGGAGAGAAGCTTTCTGAGAGATTGCTTTCTGACGTGTGACTTCATCACACAGAGTTCCACCATTCCCTTCGTGGGACCATTTGCTAACTCTTTTATCTTGTGTTCTGCAAAGTGATATGTGGGAGCTCACTAAAGGCTATGGAAAAAAGGAACTATCCTCAGATCAAAACTAGAAAGAAGCCTTCTGAGAAACTGTATTTCGATATGTGAATGCAACTCACAGAGTTACACTTTTCTCCTCAGTGTTCAGTTTGCTAACACAGTTTTCTGAAAATCTGCAATGGTATACTTCTGAACGCAATGAAACTTACGGTGACAAAGGGAATATCCTCAGATGACAACTAGAAAGAAGCTCTGTTAGAAACTTCTTGGTGATGTGTGAATTCATCTCACAGAATTACACTTATGTTTCATGCAGCAGTCCATTAACACTGTGTTTGAGGAACCTGAGAAGGACTTCTTTGGATCGCATTGAGGCCTACGCTGTTAAAGGAAATATCGTCAGTTCAAAACGTGAAAGAAGCTTTCTGAGCAATTTCTTTGTGGTCTGTGGGTTCCTCTCACAGAGTTATAACTTAGTTCTCATGAAGCAGTTTGCTAACACTGTTTTCGTGGAATCTGCCAAAAAAGAGATTTGGGAGCCCATAGGGCCCATGCTGAAAAAGGAAATATCCTCAGATAATAATTAGAGAGAAGCTTTCTGAGAGATTGCTTTCCGATGTGTGACTTCATCACACAGAGTTCCACCCTGCCCTTCTTAGAACAGTGTGGAAACTCTGTTATCTTGTGTTCTGCAAAATGATATTTGGGAGTTCACTGAGGGCTATGGTGAAAAAGGAAATATCCTCAGATCAAAACTGGAAAGAAGCCTTCTGAGAAACTGCATTTCGATGTGTGAATGCAACTCACAGAGTTCCACGTTTCTCTTCAGTGTTCAGTTTGGTAACACTGTTTTCTGGAAATCTGCAATGGGATACTTCTGAACGCAATGAAGCTTACGGTGACAAAGGAAATATCCTCAGATTAAAGCTAGAAAGAAGCTTTCTTAGAAACTTCTTGGTGATGTGTGAATTTATCTCACAAAGTTAGACTTACGTTTCATGCAGCATTCCATTAACACTGTCTTTGAGGAACCGGAGAAGGACTTCTTTGGATCGCATTGAGGCCTACGCTGATTAAGGAAATGTCATCAGTTCAAAACGTGAAAGAAGGTTTCTGAGAAACTTCTTTGTTATCTGTAAATTCCTCTCACATAGTTACAACTTAGTTCTCAGGAAGCAATTTGCTAACACTCTTTTCGTGATATCTGCCAATTGAGATTTGGGAGCCAATAGTGGCCCATGGTGAAAAAGGAAATATCATCAGATAATAACAAGGGAGAAGCTTTCTGAGATATTCCTTTCTGATGTGTGACTTCATCACATAGAGTTCCACCCTTCCCTTCTGGGAAGATTTTGCTAACTCTGTTATCATGTATTCTGCAAAGTGATATATGGGAGCTCACTGAGGGCTATGGTGAAAAAGGAAATATCCTCAGATCAAAACTAGAAAGAAGCCTTCTGAGAAACTGCATTTCGATATGTGAATGCAACTCACAGAGTTACACGTTTCTCTTCAGTGTTCAGTTTCCTAACACAGTTTTCTGGAAATCTGCAATGGGATACCTCTGAACGCAATGAAGCTTACGCTGACAAAGGAAATATCCTCAGATGAAAACTAGAAAGAAGCTCTGTTACAAACTTCTTGGTGATGTGTGAATTCATCTCACAGAATTACACTTAAGTTTCATGCAGCAGTCCATTAACACTCTCTTTGAGGAACTTGAGAAGGACTTCCTTGGATCGCATTGAGGCCTACGGTGATAAAGGAAATATCATCACTTCAAAAGGTGAAAGAAGCTTTCTGAGAAAATTCTTTGTGATCTGTGAACTCCTCTCACAGAGTTACAACTTAGTTCTCAGGAAGCAGTTTGCTAACACTCTTTTCGTGGAATCTGCCAAGTGAGATTTGGGAGCCCTTAGGGGCCCATGGTGAAAAAGGAAATATCCTCAGATAATAACTAGAGAGAAGCTTTCTGAGAGATTGCTTTCTGATGTGTGACTTCATCACACAGAGTTCCACCCTTCCCTTCTTGGAAGAGTTTGCTAACTCTGTTATCTTGTGTTCTGCAAAGTGATATTTGCAGCTCACTGAGGGCAATGGTGAAAAAGGAAATATCCTCAGATCAAAACAGGAAAGAGGCCTTCTGAGAAACTGCATTTCGATATGTGAATGCAACTCACAGAGTTACACGTTTCTCTTCAGTGTTCAGTTTGCTAACACAGTTTTCTGGAATTCTGCAATGGGATACTTCTGAACGCAATGAAGCTTACGGTGACAAAGGAAATATCCTAAGAGGAAAACAAGAAAGTAGCTTTCTTAGAAACTTCTTGGTGATGTGTGAATTCATCTCACAAAGTTACATTTATGTTTCGTGCAGCATTCCATTAACACTGTCTTTGAGGAACCTGAGAAGGACTTCTTTGGATCGCATTGAGGACTACCATCATAAAGGAAATATCATCAGCTCAAAACTTGAAAGAAGCTTTCTGAGAAACTTCTTTGAGATCTGTGAATTCCTCTAACAGAGTTACAACTTAGTTCTCAGGAAGCAGTTTGCTAACACTCTTTTCGTGGAATCTGCCAAATGAGATTTGGGAGCCCTTAGGGGCCCATGATGAAAAAGGAAATATCCTCATATAATGACTAGAGCGAGGGCGCGGAGCAACATGGCCGAATAGGAACAGCTCCAGTCTCCAACTCCCAGCGCGAGCGACACAGAACACCGGTGATTTCTGCATTTTCAACTGAGGTACTTGGGTCATCTCACTAGGGAATGCCGGACAATCGGTGCTGGTCAGCTGCTGCAGCCTGACCAGCGAGAGCTGAAGCAGGGCGAGGCATCGCCTCACCTGGAAGCCAAGGGGGAAGGGAATCCGTTTTCCTAGCCAGGGGAACTGAGACAAACAACACCTGGAAAATCGGGTAACTCCCACCCCAATACTGTGCTTTAAGCAGACAGGCACACCAGGAGAATATATCCCACACCTGGCCCGGAGGGTCCCACGCCCACGGAGCCTCCCTCACTGCTAACACAACAGTCTGCAGCGATCTATCCGCAAGGCAGCAGCGAGGCTGGGGGAGGGGCGCCGGCCATTGCTGAGGCTTAAGTGGGTAAACGGAGCCGCTGGGAAGCTCAAACTGGGTGGAGCTCACAGCAACTCAAGAAAGCCTGCCTGTCTCTGTAGTCTCCACCTCTGGGGACAGCGCACAGCTGAAGACCAACAGGGGAAGCAGCGGGGGGGGGGTGCAGACGCGAACAACTCTGTCTGACAGCTTTGGGGAGAGCCGTGGATCTCCCAACGCGAAGGTTGAGATCTGAGAACGGACACACTGCCTGCTCAGGTGGGTCCCTGACCCCTGAGTAGCCTAGCTGGGAGACATCACCCACTATGGCCAGTCTGACACCAAACACCTCACAGGGTGGAGGACACCCCTGAGAGGAAACTTCCAAAGGAAGAATCAGACAGGTACACTCGCTGTTCAGCAATATGCTATCTTCGGCAACCTCTGCTGCTGATACCCAGGCAAACAGGTTCTGGAGTGGACCTCAAGCAATCTCCAACAGACCAACAGACAGTCCTTCTGACTGTCAGAAGGAAAACTATCAAACAGGAAGGACACCTATACCAAAACCCCATCAGTACGTCACCATCATCAAAGACCAGAGACAGATAAAACCACAAAGATGGGGAAGAAGCAGGGCAGAAAAGCTGGAAATTCAAAAAATAAGAGCGCATCTCCCCCTGCAAAGGAGCGCAGCCCATCGCCAGCAACGGATCAAAGCTGGTCAGAGAATGACTTTGACGAGATGAGAGAAGAAGGCTTCAGTCCATCAAACTTCTCAGAGCTAAAGGAGGAATGACGTACCCAGCGCAAGGAAACTCAAAATCTTGAAAAAAGAGTGGAAGAATTGACAGCTAGACTAATTAATGCAGAGAAGATCATAAACGAAATGACAGAGATGAAAACCATGACACGAGAAATACGTGACAAATGCACAAGCTTCAGTAACCGACTCGATCAACTGGAAGAAAGAGTATCAGCGATTGAGGATCAAATGAATGAAATGAAGCGAGAAGAGAAACCAAAAGAAAAAAGAAGAAAAAGAAATGAACAAAGCCTGCAAGAAGTATGGGATTATGTAAAAAGACCAAATCTACGTCTGATTGGGGTGCCTGAAAGTGAGGGGGAAAATGGAACCAAGTTGGAAAACACTCTTCAGGATATCATCCAGGAGAATTTCCCCAACCTAGTAGGGCAGGCCAACATTCAAATTCAGGAAATACAGAGAACGCCACAAAGATACTCCTCCAGAAGAGCAACTCCAAGACACATAATTGCCAGATTCACCGAAGTTGAAATGAAGGAAAAAATCTTAAGGGCAGCCAGAGAGAAAGGTCGGGTTACCCACAAAGGGAAGCCCATCAGGCTAACAGCAGATCTCTCGGCAGAAACTCTACAAGCCAGAAGAGAGTGGGGACCAATGTTCAACGTTCTTAAAGAAAAGAATTTTCAACCCAGAATTTCATATCCAGCCAAACTAAGTTTCATAAGTGAAGGAGAAATAAAATCCTTTACAGATAAGCAAATGCTTAGAGATTTTCTCACCACCAGGCCTGCCTTACAAGAGACCCTGAAGGAAGCCCTAAACATGGAAAGGAACAACCGGTACCAGCCATTGCAAAAACATGCCAAAATGTAAAGACCATCGAGGCTAGGAAGAAACTGCATCAACTAACGAGCAAAATAACCAGTTAATATCATAATGACAGGATCAAGTTCACACATAACAATATTAACCTTAAATGTAAATGGACTAAATGCTCCAATTAAAAGACACAGACTGGCAAACTGGATAAAGAGTCAAGACCCATCAGTCTGCTGTATTCAGGAGACCCATCTCACATGCAGAGACATACATAGGCTCAAAATAAAGGGATGGAGGAAGATCTACCAAGCATATGGAGAACAAAAAAAGCAGGGGTTGCAATCCTAGTCTCTGATAAAACAGACTTTAAACCATCAAAGATCAAAAGAGACAAAGAAGGCCATTACATAATGGTAAAGGGATCAATTCAACAGGAAGAGCTAACCCTCCCAAATATATATGCACCCAATACAGGAGCACCCCGATTCATAAAGCAAGTCCTTAGAGACTGACAAAGAGACTTAGACTCCCATACAATAATAATGGGAGACTTCAACACTCCACTGTCAACATTAGACAGATCAACGAGACAGAAAGTTAACAAGGATATCCAGGAATTGAACTCATCTCTGCACCAAGCAGACCTAATAGACATCTATAGAACTCTCCACCCCAAATCAACAGAATATACATTCTTCTCAGCACCACATCACACTTATTCCAAAATTGACCACATAATTGGAAGTAAAGCACTCCTCAGCAAATGTACAAGAACAGAAATTATAACAAACTGTCTCTCAGACCACAGTGCAATCAAACTAGAACTCAGGACCAAGAAACTCAATCAAAACCGCTCAACGACATGGAAACTGAACACCCTGCTCCTGAATGACTACTGGGTACATAACGAAATGAAAGCAGAAATAAAGATGTTCTTTGAAACCAATTAGAACAAAGATACAACATACCAGAATCTCTGGGACACATTGAAAGCAGTGTGTAGAGGGAAATTTATAGCACTAAATGCCCACAAGAGAAAGCTGGAAAGATCTAAAATTGACACTCTAACATCACAATTAAAAGAACTAGAGAGGCAAGAGCAGACACATTCAAAAGCTAGCAGAAGGCAAGAAATAACTACGATCAGAGCAGAACTGAAGGAGATAGAGACACAAAAAACCCTCCAAAAAATCAGTGAATCCAGGAGTTGGTTTTTTGAAAAGATCAACAAAATTGACAGACCGCTAGCAAGACTAATAAAGAAGAAAAGAGAGAGGAATCAAATAGACGCAATAAAAAATGATAAAGGGGATATCACCACCGACCCCACAGAAATACAAACAACCATCAGAGAATACTATAAACGCCTTTACGCAAATCAACTAGAAAATCTAAAAGAAACGGATAATTTCCTGGACACTTACACTCTCCCAAGACTAAACCAGGAAGAAGTTGAATCCCTGAATAGACCAATAGCAGGCTCTGAAATTGAGGCAACAATTAATAGCCTACCCACCAAAAAAAGTCCAGGACCAGATGGATTCACAGCTGAATTTTACCAGAGGTACAAGGAGGAGCTGGTACCATTCCTTCTGAAACTATTCCAATCAATAGAAAAAGAGGGAATAATTCCTAACTCATTTTATGAGGCCAACATCATCCTGATACCAAAGCCTGGCAGAGACACAACCAAAAGAGAGAATTTTAGGCCAATATCCCTGATGAACATCGATGCAAAAATTCTCAATAAAATACTGGCAAACCGGATTCAGCAGCACATCAAAAAGCTTATCCACCATGATCAAGTGGGCTTCATCCCTGGGATGCAAGGCTGGTTCAACATTCGCAAATCAACAAATGTAATCCAGCATATAAACAGAACCAAAGACAAGAACCACATGATGATCTCAATAGATGCAGAAAAGGCTTTTGACAAAATTCAACAGCCCGTCATGCTAAAAACGCTCAATAAATTCGGTATTGATGGAACGTTCCTCAAAATCATAAGAGCTATTTATGACAAACCCACAGCTAATATCATTCTGAATGGGCAAAAACTGGAAAAATTCCCTTTGAAAACTGGCACAAGACAGGGATGCCCTCTCTCACCACTCCTATTCAACATAGTCTTGGAAGTTCTGGCTAGGGCAATCAGGCAAGAGAAAGAAATCAAGGGTATCCAGTTAGGAAAAGAAGAAGTCAAATTGTCCCTGTTTGCAGATGACGTGATTGTATATTTAGAAAACCCCATTGTCTCAGCCCCAAATCTCCTTCAGCTGATAAGCAACTTCAGCAAAGTCTCAGGATACAAAATTAATGTGCAAAAATCACAAGCATTCTTATACACCAGTAAGAGACAAGCAGAGAGCCAAATCAGGAATGAACTTCCATTCACAATTGCTTCAAAGAGAATAAAATACCTAGGAATCCAGCTTACAAGGGATGTAAAGGACCTCTTCAAGGAGAACTACAAACCACTGCTCAGTGAAATCAAAGAGGACACAAACAAATGGAAGAACATACCTTGCTCATGGATAGGAAGAATCAATATCGTGAAAATGGCCATACTGCCCAAGGTTATTTATAGATTCAATGCCATCCCCATCAAGCTACCAATGAGTTTCTTCACAGAATTGGAAAAAACTGCTTTAAAGTTCATATGGAACCAAAAAGAGCCCGCATTGCCAAGACAATCCTAAGTCAAAAGGACAAAGCTAGAGGCGTCACGCTACCTGACTTCAAACTATACTACAAGGCTACAGTAAACAAAACAGCATGGTACTGGTACCAAAACAGAGATATAGACCAATGGAACAGAACAGAGTCCTCAGAAATAATACCACACATCTACAACCATCTGCTCTTTGACAAACCTGAGAGAAACAAGAAATGGGGAAAGGATTCCCTATTTAATAAATGGTGCTGGGAAAATTGGCTAGCCATAAGTAGAAAGCTGAAACTGGATCGTTTCCTTACCCCTTATACGAAGATTAATTCAAGATGGATTAGAGACTTAAATGTTAGACCTAATACCATAAAAACCCTAGAAGAAAATCTAGGTAGTACCATTCAGGACAGAGGCATGGGCAAGGACTTCATGTCTAAAACACCAAAAGCAACGGCAGCAAAAGCCAAAATTGACAAATGGGATCTAATTAAACTAAAGAGCTTTTGCACAGCAAAAGATACTACCATCAGAGTGAACAGGCAACCTACAGAATGGGAGAAAATTTTTGCAACCTACTCATCTGACAAAGGGCTAATATCCAGAATCTACAAAGAACTCAAACAAATATACAAGAAAAAAACAAACAAGCCCATCAAAAAGTGGGCAAAGGATATGAACAGACATTTCTCAAAAGAAGATATTCATACAGCCAACAGATACATGAAAAAATGCTCATCATCACTCGCCATCAGAGAAATGCAAATCAAAACCACAATGAGATACCATCTCACACCAGTTAGAATGGCAATCATTAAGAAGTCAGGAAACAACAGTTGTTGGAGAGGATGTGGAGAAATAGGAACACTTTTACACTGTTGGTGGGATTGTAAACTAGTTCAACCATTATGGAAAATAGTATGGCAATTCCTCAAGGATCTAGAACCAGATGTACCATATGACCCAGCCATCCCACTACTGGGTATATACCCAAAGGATTATAAATTAGTCTACTACAAAGACACATGCACACGTATGTTTATTGCGGCACTATTCACAATAGCAAAGACTTGGAATCAACCCAAATGTCCATCTGTGACAGACTGGATTAAGAAAATGTGGCACATATACACCATGGAATACTATGCAGCCATAAAAAAGAATGAGTTTGCGTCCTTTGTAGGGACATGGATGCAGCTGGAAACCATCATTCTTAGCAAACTATCACAAGAAGAGAAAACCAAACACCGCATGTTCTCACTCTTATTTGGGAACTGAACAATGAGATCACTTGGACTCGGGAAGGGGAACATCACACACTGGGGCCTATCATGGGGAGGGGGGAGGAGGGAGGGATTGCACTGGGGAGATATACATGATATAAATGATGAATTGATGGGTGCTGACGAATTGATGGGTGCAGCACACCAACATGGCATAAGTATTCGTATGTAACAAACCTGCACGTTATGCACATGTACCCTATAACTTAAATTTAAAAAAAAATAAGTTAAAAAAAAAAGAAAGAAGTTAGTTGTCAGGAAAGCATTAAAAATTTTATTTGACCTAATTTTATGTAAAATGGAAAGGATATGGGAGAGATAGTAAAGTCATACATTCTTAGGCTGCAAGGGTCCTGGAAAGTTATCACTTCTATAAAAAGAACTCAGTCTAGAGGAAGCAAGACGCGTAAATATTCAGTGAAAGATTGGATCTAGCTTGACTGAAGGAACTGAATGGGGAACCTGAAATAAATAGACCAACTCGCTGCTTACCATAACATTAAAAATGTAACTGTTTGAAGGTTAGGAACAATATTAGTAATATGATATGTAGATATCCCATATGCTTCATGACATTATTTTATCCCAATTGAGAATAAAATTATTTTTAATTAAGTAAAAAAAAATGACTAGAGAGAAACTTTCTGAGAGATTGCTTTCTGAAGTGTGACTTCATCACACAGAGTTCCACCCTTCCCTTCTTGGAAGAGTTTGCTACCTCTGTTATCTTGTGTTCTGCAAAGTGATATTTGGGAGCTCACAGAGGGCTATGGTAAAAAAGGAAATATTCTCAGATCAAAACTGGAAAGAAGCCTTCTGAGAAACTGCATTTCGATATGTGAATGCAACTCACAGAGTTACACGTTATTCTTCAGTGTTCAGTTTGTTAACACAGTTTTCTGGAAATCTGCAATGGGATACTTCTGAACGCAATGAAGCTTACGGTGACAAAGGACATATCCTCAGATGAAAACTAGAAAGAAGCTTTGTTAGAAACTTCTTGGTGATGTGTGAATTCATCTCACAGAATAACCCCTCTGTTTCGTGCAGCAGTCCATTAACACTGTGTTTGATGAACGTGAGAAGGACTTCTTTGGTTCGCATTGAGACCTACGCTGATAAAGGAAATATCATCAGTTGAAAGCGTGAAAGAAGCTTTCTGAGAAACTTCTTTGTGATCTGTGAATTCCTCTCACAGAGTTACAGCTTAGTTCTCAGGAAGCAGTTTGATAACACTCTTTTCGTGGAATCTGCCAAATGAGATTTGGGAGCCCATAAGGGCCAATGGTGAAAAAGGAAATATCCTAAGATAATAACTAGAGATGAAGCTTTCTGAGAGATTGCTTTCTGATGTGTGACTTCATCACACAGAGTTACACCCTTCCATTCTTGGAACAGTTTGCTAACACTGTTATCTTGTGTTCTGCAACGTGATATTTATTAGGTCACTGAGGGCTATGGTGAAAAAAGAAATATCCTCAGATCAAACCTGGAAAGAAGCTTTCTGAGAAACTGCGTTTCGATGTGTGAATGCAACTCACAGAGTTACACGTTTCTCTTCAGTGATCGGTTTGTTTATACAGTTTTCTGGAAATCTGCAATGGGATACTTCTGAACTCAATGAAGCTCTGGTGACAAAGGAAATATCCTAAGATGAAAACTAGAAAGAAGCTTTCTTAGAAACTTCTTGTTGATGTGTGAATTCATCTCACAGAATTTCACTTAGGTTTCAAGCAGGAGTCCATTAACACTGTCTCTGAGGAACCTGAGAAGGACTTCTTTGGATCGCATTGAGGCCTACGCTGATAAAGGAAATATCATCAGTTGAAAACGTGAAAGAAGCTTTCTGAGAAACTTCTTTGTGATCTGTGAAATCCCCTCACAGAGTTACAGCTTAGTTCTCAGGAAGCATTTTGCTAACACTCTTTTCGTGGAAGCTGCCAAGTGAGATTTGGGAGCCCTTAGGAGCCAATGTTGAAAAAGGAAATATCCTCATATAATAACTAGAGAGAAGTTTTCTGAGAGATTGCGTTCTGATGTGTGACTTCATCACACAGAGTTCCACCTTCCCTTCTTGGAACAGTTTGCTAACACTGTTGTCGTGGATTCTGCAAAGGTATATTTGGGAGCTCATTGACGGCTATGGTGATAAAGGAAATATCCTCAGATCAAAACTGGAAAGAAGCCTTCTGAGAAACTGCATTGCCATGAGTGAATGCAACTCACAGAGTTACAGGTTTCTCTTCAGTGATCAGTTTGCTAACTAAGTTTTCTGGAAATCTGCAATTGGATACTCTTAGTGCAATGAAGCTTACGGTGACAAAGGAAATATCCTCAGATGAAAACTAGAAGGAAGCTTTCTGACAAACTTCTTTCGAATTTGTGAGTTCATCTCAAAGACTTGTAACTTAGACTCCAGGAAGCAGTTTGCTAACACTCTTTTCGTGGAATCTGGAAAGTGATATTTGGGAGCCCATAGGGGCCGATGGTGAAAAAGGAAATATCCTCACATAATAACTAGAGAGAAGCTTTCTGAAAGATTGCTTTCTGATGTGTGACTTCATCACACAGAGTTCCACCCTTCCCTTCTTGGAACAGTTTGCTAACACTGTTGTCGTGGATTCTGCAAAGGTATATTGGGGAGCTCATTGAGGGCTATGGTGAAAAAGGAAATATCCTCAGATCAAAACTGGAAAGAAAGCCTTCTGAGAAGCTGCATTGCCATATGTGAATGCAACTCACAGAGTTACACGTTTCCCTTCAGTGATCAGTTTGCTAACTAAGTTCTCTGGAAATCTGCAATGGGATACCTCTTAGCACAATGAAGCTTATGGTGACAAAGGAAATATACTCAGATGAACAATAGAAAAAAGCTTTCTTAGAAACTTATTGGTGATGTGTGAATTCATCTCACAGAGATACACTTATGTTTCGTGAGGCAATCCATTAACACTGTCTTTGAGGAACCTGAGAAGGCCTTTCGTGGATCGCATTGAGGCCTACGCTGATAAAGGAAATTTCTTTCGTTCAAAACGAGAAAGAAGCCTTCTGACAAACGTCTTTCTCATCTGTGAGTTCATCTCACAGACCTATAACTTAGACTTCAGGAAGCAGTTTGCTAACACTCTTTTCGTGGAATCTGGAAAGTGATATTTGGGAGCCCATAGGGGCCCATGATGAAAAAGGAAATATCCTCACATAATAACTAGAGAGAAGTTTTCTGAGAGATTGCTTTCTGATGTGTGACTTCATCACACAGAGTTCCACCCTTCCCTTCTTGGAACAGTTTGCTAACACTGTTGTCGTGGATTCTGCAAAGGTGTATTTGGGAGCTCATTGAGGGCTATGGTGAAAAAGGAAATATCCTCACATAATAACTAAAGAGAAGCTTTCTGAGAAACTGCATTGCCATGTGTGAATGCAACTCACAGAGTTACACGTTTCTCTTCAGTGATCAGTTTGTTAACACAGTTTTCTGGAAATCTGCAATGAGATACCTCTTAGCGCAATGAAGCTTACGGTGACAAAGGAAATATCCTCAGATGAAAACTAGAAAGAAGCTTTCTTAGAAACTTCCTGGTGATGTGTGAATTCATCTCACAGAGTTACACTAATGTTTCGTGGAGCAGTCCATTAACACTCTCTTTGAGGAACCTGAGAAGGGCTTCCTTGGATCGCATTGAGGCCTACGCTGATAAAGGAAATTTCTTCCATTCAAAACGTGAAAGAAACTTTCTGTGAAACTACTTTCTGGTCTGTGAATTCATCTCACAGACTTATAACTTAGGCTTCAGGAAGCAGTTGGATAACACTCTTTTCATGGAATCTGGAAAGTGATATTTGGGAGCCCGTAGGGGCCCATGATGAAAAAGAATATATCCTCACAGAATAACTAGATATAAGCTATCTGAGAGATTGCTTTCTGATGTGTGACTTCATCACACAGATTTCCACCCTTCCCTTCTTGGAACAGTTTGCTAACACTGTTGTCGTGGATTCTGCAAAGGTATATTTGGGAGCTCATTGAGGGCTATGGTGAAAAAGGAAGTATCCTCAGACCAAAACTGGAAAGAAGCCTTCTGAGAAACTGCATTTCCGTGTGTGTATGCAACTCACAGAGTTACACGTTTCTCTTCAGTGATCAGTTTGCTAACTAAGTTTTCTGGAACTCTGCAATGGGATGCCTCTTAGTGCAATGAAGCTTACGGTGACAAAGGAAATATCCTCAGATGAAAACTAGAAAGCAGCTTTTTTAGAAACTTCTTGGTGATGTGTGAATTCATCTCACAGAGTGACACTTACGTTTCATGCAGCAGTCCATTAACACTGTCTTTGAGGAACCTGAGAAGGACTTCTTGGATCGCATTGAGGCCTACGCTGATAATGGAAATGTCACCCGTTCAAAAAGTGAAAGAAGCTTTCTGAGAAACTTCTTTCTGATCTGTGAGTTCATCACACAGTCGTATAACTTAGACTTCAGGAAGCAGTTTGCGAACACTCTTTTCGTGGATTCTGGAAAGTGATATTTGGGAGCCGATAGGGGCCCATGGTGAAAAGGGAAATATCCTCACATAATAACTAGAGAGAAGCTTTCTGAGAGATTGCTTTCTGATGTGTGACTTCATCACACAGAGTTCCACCATTCCCTTCTTGGAACAGTTTGCTAACACTGTTGTCGTGGATCCTGCATAGGTATATTTCGGAGGTCATTGAGGGCTATGGTGAAAAAGGAAATATCCTCAGATCAAAACTGGGAAGAGGCCTTCTGGGAAACTGCATTGCCATGAGTGAATGCAACTCACAGTGTTACACGTTTCTCTTCAGTGATCAGTTTGCTAACTAAGTTTTCTGGAAATCTGCAATGGGATAGCTCTTAGGACAATGAAGCTTACGGTGACAAAGGAAATGTTCTCAGATCAAAACTAGGAAGAATCTTTCTTAGATACTTCTTGGTGATTTGTGAATTCATCTCACAGTGTTACACTTATGTTTCATGGAGTAGTCCATTAGCACTGTCTTTGAGGAACCTGAGAAGGGCCTCCTTGGAACGCATTGAGGCCTACGCTGATAAAGGAAATTTCTTCCGTTCAAAACGTGAAAGAAGCTCTCTGAGAAACTACTTGCTGATCTGTGAGTTCATCACACAGTCGTATAACTTAGACTTCAGGAAGCAGTTTGCGAACACTCTTTTCATGGATTCTGGAAAGTCATATTTTGGAGCCGATAGGGGCCCATGGTGAAAAGGGAAATATCCTCACATAATAACTAGAGAGAAGCTTTCTGAGAGATTGCTTTCTGATGTGTGACTTCATCACACAGAGTTCCACCATTCCCTTCTTGGAACAGTTTGCTAACACTGTTGTCGTGGATCCCGCAAAGGTATACTTCGGAGCTCATTGAGGGCTATGGTGAAAAAGGAAATATCCTCAGATCAAAACTGGAAAGAAGCCTTCTGAGAAACTGCATTGCCATGTGTGAATGCAACTCACAGAGTAACACGTTTCTCTTCAGTGATCAGTTTGTTAACACAGTTTTCTGGAAATCTGCAATTAGATACTTCATAGCGCAATGAACCTTACGGTGACAAAGGAAAATTCCACAGATGAAAACTAGAAAGAAGCTTTCTTAGAAACTTCTTGGTGATGTGTGAATTCATCTCACAGAGTTACACTTATGTTTCGTGGAGCAGTCCTTTAACACAGTCTTTAAGGAATCTGAGAAGGGCTTCCTTGGATCGCATTGAGGCCTGCGCTGATAAAGGAAATTTCTTCCGTTCAAAACGTGAAAGAAGCTTTCTGAGAAACTTCTTTCTGATCTGTGAGTCCATCTCACAGACTTATAACTTAGACTTCAGGAAGAAGTTTGCTAAAACTCTTTTCGTGGAATGTGGAAAGTGATATTTGGGAGCCCTTAGGGGCCCATGGTGAAAAAGGAAATATCCTCATATAATAACTAGAGAGAAGCTTTCTGAGAGATTGCTTTCTGATGTGTGACTTCATCACACAGAGTTCCACCCTTCCCTTCTTGGAACAGTTTGCTAACACTGTAGGCGTGGATTCTGCAAAGGTATATTTGGGAACTCATTGAGGGCTATGGTGAAAAAGGAAATATCCTCACATAATAACTAAAGGGAAGCTTTTTGAGAAACTGCATTGCCATGTGTGAATGCAACTCACAGAGTTACACGTTTCTCTTCAGTGATCAGTTTGTTAACACAGTTTTCTGGAAATCTGCAATTAGATACTTCATAGCGCAATGAACCTTACGGTGACAAAGGAAATATCCTCAGATGAAAACTAGAAAGAAGCTTTCTTAGAAAATTCTTGCTGATATCTGAATTCATCTCACAGAGTTACACTTATGTTTCGTGGAGCAGTCCATTAACGCTGTCTTTGAGGTACATGAGAAGGGCTTCCTTTGATCGCATTGAGGCCTACGCTGATAAAGGAAATTTCATCTGTTCAAAACGTGAAAGAATCTTTCTGAGAAACTTCTTTCTGATCTGTCAGTTCATCTCACAGACGTATAACTTAGGCTTCAGGAAGCACTTTTTGAACACTCTTTTCGTGGATTCTGGAAAGTGATATTTGGGAGCCCATATGGGTCCATGGTGAAAAAGGAAATATCCTCACATAATAACTAGAAAGAAGCTTTCTGAGAGATTGCTTTCTGATGTGTGACTTAATCACACTGAGTTCCACCCTTCTCTTCTTGGAACAGTTTGCTAACTCTGTTGTCGTGGATTCTGCAGAGATATATTTGGGAGCTCATTGAGGCCTATGGTGAAAAAGGAAATATCCTCAGATCAAAACTGTCCCGACCTGCAGGACAGTCAAACGGGCCCTGGAAGGGGGAGTGTGAATGTAGGAGACAAGAAAACACAAGAAATGGAGAGAAGACTCACAGCCTGATCAAGTCTCGTTTATTGAGTGTCAGGTCATGCCTTATATAGGCTGCAGGGGAAGAGGCTGGGCCAGGGCGGTGTCGGGGGCTGGGTCTTCTCAAATTAAAATCGCGCATGCGCCGTGGATTTGTACTTTTCCCGGCCACGGGATCGCGCCTGTGCCCTGGGTTGCATATCTTCCTGGGCGGGAAAATGATTGCGTGCGTGCGGGAAATGTTGGTGCGCGCGGGAAAGGTTGGCGCGCGCGGGAACAGTTTTGGCGCGCGCAGGAGAAACTTAGGCGTTTCCCTGCTGAGGTGTTAGGGGATTTCCTTGATTGTCAATTTTAGATTTACATTCGTTGGACCAATGTTTTCCTCTTTTACACCTAGGGCAGAGGCCTGGAGCTTTTGCCTCTAAGGTCTTAGCTAGCTCTCCCTTACAATCCCTAGCGAAGTGTCCCATTTTTCCGCACTTGAAGCACCCCTTGCTATTTTTATTTTTACTAGCGAGGAAGTCTTTTATGGTTTGTCCACTAAAGGCAGCAGCCATAGCCAAACCCTGTTGATATGAGGGCCCTATGTCTGAACAGAGGCGGATGTAACCTGTTAAGTCTGTTTTCTTTCTATAAGGTCTGATTGCTGCCTGACAAGCCGGGTTAGCGTTTTCGTAAGCTAGCTGTTTTACATAATCCACCCCTGCCTCGGCATTTCCAAATATTCTGCTGGCTGTGGTTAAAAGTCTATGTACAAAGTCTGCAAAAGGCTCATCAGGTCCTTGTTTGACCCCCGTGAGCGAGGCTCTTCTATCCCCCTTAACAGGAAGTTTTCTTCAGGCTTTGGTAGCTGCTGCTTGGATTTGAGAAAACAGTCCAGGATCATACTGCATCTGAGCATCGGTTTCTGTGTAATTACCCGAGCCAGTTAGCATATCAAAATCCCAACCATTTCTGGCTTGTTGGATTCTCTTGGCCGTATCTCTACAATTTTCATAAAATTCTGACTTCCAAATCAGATGGTCGCCTCCAGAAAGAACTGCTCTAACTAAGGTATTCCAATCTATGGGAGTGAGCCAATTTTCGGCCACAGATTCGATTATGGCCAGGGTGTACGGAGCAGTAGCTCCATATTGTGAGAGAGCAGTTTTTAGTTCTTCTATTACAGTAAATTCAAACCCATTGTGGTGTCTCCAGGCTCGACCCTGCGCCTCTGTAGTTTCCGTTACTGGAAAAACTTCTCGAAGAGAGGCATCCTCCCTATCCCTACTACCAAGCGACCTTCCTTTTGGGACATGCTGTCCGGGTCTCTGAGGGTGAGAGGGTTTCTCTATTCCTTTAGGGTATTGAACGCTCTCACTTCCTGTCCTTAATTTCTGCAATCTAGTGATAAAAGACTGATGTAGTTCTTCGAGCTTTATTTGCTCTTCAAGCGGTGCAATTTTTTCTCTAAGCTCCTCTTTTGTGTCTATTACTGCCATAACTGCGGGGGCAGAAGCCTTATTATAGGGAGGGGGATAAGTAAGAGTTTGTGGCCAGTCAGAATTATAATATTTTGCTGCCCCTTCCTCCAAATTATCCCAGTTTACTTCTGAAGGGTTAAAGTTATTTTTACTTTTGCTTTCATTAGTTGTAGGTAAAACTGGGTATTTTTTGAACTTTTCCTTATTTGATGTTTCTATATTTGTCATTAAGGGGAGCCCAGCCTCTTCCTCGTCGCTTTGTAGCGATATAAGGTCTATTTCTTTATTAGGTATGGATTTTTCGAGGTCGGTCTGGGAGCTGCCTCTTAATATTTCCTCAGTCTGAGTAACCACCGCCATTACCTCAGGATCTTTTTCTTTTTCCTTTTTATCTATTATATCTCTGATTAGATTCCAATAAGAAAAAGCTGTCACCGGAACCTTTTCTGGTCCAAAAGTACTATAGTAATCTTGAAAACAGTCTCCCACTCTATGCAACCTCTTTATGTCAATGGTCCCCTCTTGTGGAAACCAAGGGCAGGTTTCTTTTACAAAATCAAAAAACTTAAACAAATCATTACTTTTAATCTTTACTCCTCGTGTTTTTAAAGCCTCTTTTAATTGCCCTACATAAATTTGATGCTGGCTTAATTCTTGCCCCATATTCAGACACTGATACTCACCTCTGGTTCCAACGCGGTAGGCTCCCACGACGTCTGGAGGAATTTCTTTCCACTTTCACTTTCGGCCGACTTTACTGCCTTCTTCCTCACTTTTTCCCCCGTGTCCAGGTCCCTGTTCGGGCGCCAGGTGTCCCGACCTGCAGGACAGTCGAACGGGCCCTGGAAGGGGGAGTGGGAATGGAGAAGACAAGAAAACACAAGAAATGGAGACAAGACAAACAGCCTGATCAAGTCTCGTTTATTGAGTGTAGGGTCAAGCCTTATATAGGCTGGCAGGGGAAGAGGTTGGGCCAGGGCGTTGACGGGGGCCCGGTCTTCTCAAATTACAATCGCACATGCGCCGTGGGTTTGTACTTTTCCCGGGTGCGGGATCGCGCCTGCGCCCTGGGCTGCATATCTTCCTGGGCGGGAAAATGTTTGCGCGCACGCGGGAAAGGTTGGAGCGCCCGGGAACGGTTGGCGCGCGCGGGTACAGTTTTGGCACGCAAGGGAGAAACTTAGGCGCGCACGGCAGAAACATAGGCACGCGCGGGAAAAGCTTTGGGCGCGCGCGGGAAGGGTTTGTAAATAAAGAACCCGGGAAAGTGCCCTCTTGTCTCCGCTTTGCGGAGATCAAGCAAGAGAGGTCGGCTAATTCCAAGCCTCACGGCTCCGGACACAAAACTGGAAAGAAGCCTTCTGAGAAACTGCATTGCCATGAGTGAATGCAACTCACAGAGTTAAACGTTTCTCTTCAGTGATCAGTTTGCTAACTAAGGTTTCTGAAAATTTGCAATGGGATACCTCTTAGCGCAATGAAGCTTACGGTGACAAAGGAAATATCCTCAGATGAAAACTAGAAAGAAGCTTTCCTAGAAACTTCTTGGTGATGTTTGAATTCATCTCACAGAGTTACACTTATGTTTCGTGGAGCAGTCCATTAACAATGTCTTTGAGGAATCTGAGAACGGCTTCCTTGAATCGCATTGTGGCCTACGCTGATAAAGGAAATTTCTTCCGTTCCAAACGTGAAAGAAGCCTTCTGAGAAACTACTTTCTGATCTGTGAGTTCATCTCACAGACATATAACTTAGACTTCAGGAATCAATTTGCTAACAGTCTTTTCGTGGATTCTGAAAAGTGATATTTGGGAGCCCATTGGGGCCTGTGATGAAAAAGGAAATATCCTCACATAATAACTAGAGAGAAGCTTTCTGAGAGATTGCTTTCTGATGTGTGACTTCATCACACAGAGTTCCACCCTTCCCTTCTTGGAACAGTTTGCTAACAGTGTTGTCGTGGATCCTGCAAAGGTATGTTTGGGAGCTCATAGAGGGCTATGGTGAAAAAGGAAATATCCTCACATAATAACTAAAGAGAAACTTTCTGAGAAACTGCATTGCCATGTGTGAATGCAACTCACAGAGGTACACGTTTCCCTTCAGTGATCAGTTTGTTAACACAGTTTTCTGGAAATCTGCAATTAGATACTTCATAGCGCAATGAACCTTACGGTGACAACGGAAAAATCCACAGATGAAAACTAGAAAGACGCTTTCTTAGAAACTACTTGGTGATGTGTGAATTCATTTCACAGAGTTACACTTATGTTTCGTGGAGCAGTCCATTTACACTGTCTTTGAGGAATCTGAGAACGGCTTCCTTGGACCGCATTGAGGCCTACACTGATAAAGGAAATTTCATCTGTTCAAAACGTGAAAGAAGCTTTCTGAGAAACTTCTTGCTGATCTGTGAGTTCATCTCACAGACGTATAACTTAGACTTCAGGAAGCAGTTTGCGAACACTCTTTTCAAGGATTCTGGAAAGTGATATTTGGAAGCCCATAGGGTCCCATGGTGAAAAAGGAAATATCCTCACATAATAACTAAAGGGAAGCTTTCTGAGAGATTGCTTTCTGATGTGTGACTTTATCACACAGAGTTCCACACTTCCCTTCTTGGAACAGGTTGCTAACACTGTTGTCGTGGATTCTGCAAGGGTATATTTGGGAGCTCATTGAGGGCTATGGTGAAAAAGGAAATATCCACACATAATAACTAAAGGGAAGCTTTCTGAGAAACTGCATTGCCATGTGTGAATGCAACTCACAGAGTTACACGGTTCTCTTCAGTCATCAGTTTGTTAACACAGTTTTCTGGAAATCTGCAATTAGATACTTCATAGCGCAATGAACGTTACGGTGACAAAGGAAATATCCACAGATGAAAACTAGAAAGAAGTTTCCTTAGAAACTTCTTGGTGATGTGTGAATTCATCTCACAGAGTTACACTTATGTTTCATGGAGCAGTCCATTAACACTGTCTTTGAGGAACCTGAGAAGGGCTTCCTTGGATCGCATTGAGGCATACGCATTTAAAGGAAATTTCTTCCGTTCAAAACGTGAAAGAAGCTTTCTGAGAAACTTCTTTCTGATCTGTGAGTTCATCTCACAGACATATAACTTAGACTTCAGGAAACAGTTTGCGAACTCTCTTTTCGTGGATTCCGGAAAGTGATATTTGGGAGCCCTTAGTGGCCCATGGTGAAAAAGGAAATATCCTCACATAATAACTAGAGAGAAGCTTTCTGAGAGATTGCTTTCTGATGTGTGACTTCATCACACAGAGTTCCACCTTTCCCTTCTTGGAACAGTTTGCTAACACTGTTGTCGTGGATTCTGCAAAGCTATACTTGGAAGCTCATTGAGGGCAATGGTGAAAAAGGAAATTTCCTCACATAATAACAAAATGGAAGGTTTCTGAGAAACTGCATTGCCATGTGTGAATGCAACTCATGGAGTTACACGGTTCTCTTCAGTGATCAGTTTGGTAACACAGTTTTCTGGAAATCTGCAATTAGAT
The DNA here is from genome assembly GCF_007565055.1 of Rhinopithecus roxellana. Classification (NCBI taxonomy): domain Eukaryota; kingdom Metazoa; phylum Chordata; class Mammalia; order Primates; family Cercopithecidae; genus Rhinopithecus; species Rhinopithecus roxellana. The sequence continues at coordinate 142,500,085 of NC_044552.1, read as the reverse complement.
ACTTCACAGCGCAATGAACCTTAAGGTGACAAAGGAAATATCCACAGATGAAAACTAGAAAGAATCTTTCGTAGGAACTTTTTGTTGATGTGTGAATTCATCTCAAGGAGTTACATTTATGTTTCGTGGAGCAGTTCATTAACACTGTCTTTGAGGAACCTGAGAAGGGCTTCCATGGATCGCATTGAGGCCTACGCTGATAAAGGAAATTTCATCCGTTCAAAACGTGAAAGAAGCTTTCTGAGAAACTTCTTTCTGCTCTGTCAGTTCATCTCAGAGACTGATAACTTGGACTTCAGGAAGCTGTTTGGGAACACTCTTTTCGTGGATTCTGGAAAGTGATATTTGGGAGCCCATAGGGGCCCATGGTGAAAAGGAAATATCCTCACATAATAACTAGAGAGAAGCTTTCTGAGAGATTGCTTTGTGATGTGTGACTTACTCACACAGAGTTCCACCCTTCCCTTCTTGGAACAGTTTGCTAACACTGTTTTCCTGGATACTGCAAAGGTATATTTGGGAGCTCATTGAGGGCTATGGTGAAAAAGGAAATATCCACACATAATAACTAAAGGTAAGCTTTCTGAGAAACTGCATTGCCATGTGTGAATGCAACTCACAGAGTTACATGTTTGTCTTCGGTGATCAGTTTGTTAACACAGTTTTCTGGAAATCTGCAATTAGATACTTCATAGCGCAATGAACCTTACGGTGACAAAGGAAATATCCTCAGATGAAAACTAGAAAGAAGCTTTCCTAGAAACTTCTTCTTGATGTGTGAATTCATCTTACAGAGTTACACTTATGTTTTGTGGAGCAGTCCATTAACACTGTCTTTGAGGAATCTGAGAACGGCTTCTTTGGATCTCATTGAGGCCTACGCTGATAAAGGAAATTTCATCCGTTCAAAACGTGAAAGAAGCTTTCTGAGAAACTTCTTTCTGATCTGTGAGTTCATCTCACAGACTTATAACTTGCACTTCAGGAAGCAGTTTGCTAACACTCTTTTCGTGGAATCTGGAAAGTGATATTTGGGAGCCCGTAGGGTCCCTTGGTGAAAAAGGAAATATCCTCACATAATAACTAGAGAGAAGCTTTCTGAGAGATTGCTTTCTGATGTGTGACTTCATCTCACAGAGTTACGCTAGTGTTTTTTGGAGCCGTTTCTTAGGACTGTTTCCGTGGATTCTGAGAAGTGATATTTCTGATGGCTTTGAAGAATAGAAGGAGAAAAGAAATATCCTCCAAGAAAAAGCGGAATCATGCTTTCTGAGAAACTCCTTTGTGATATGTGAATTCATTTCACAGTGTTACATCACCCTTTCTCGGGGGAGTTTCCTAGCACTCATTTTGAGGAATGTCAGATGTGTTGTCTTGGATATCGTTGAATCACATGGTGAATAAGGAACTATCCTCAGAGAAACCTGCAGAGAAGCCTTCTCAGAAACTTCTTTGTTGTGTATGAATTCAGCCCACAGATGTCCATCATTGTTTTGACTGAGAAGCTTGCTAGCAGAGTTTCCGCAGAATCTGCAAAAGGACACACGGTGGTGCTCCGAGACCACAAATAACCTGGTCTTACTAAAGAAAGAAGTTTTCTGAGAAACCGCTTTGTGATGTGTGAATTCAAGTCACTAAGTTACAGCTGTATTTCGTGGGGCCGTGGCCTAGCCTTATTTGTGTGGAATCTGAGAACAGATATTCCGGATCTCTTTGAAAACAATGGGGCCAATGGAAATATCTTCCAATAAAAATGAGAAAGAAGCTTTCTGAGACACTTCTTTGTGATCTTTGAATTCATCTCACAGAGTTACAACTTAGGCCTCAGGAAGCAGTTTGCTACCTCACTTTTCGTGGAATCTGCAAAGGGATATTTGGGAGTCCATTGGAGCCCATTGTGAAAAAGGAAATAGCCTCAGATAATAACTAGAGAAAAGCTTTCTGAGAGACTGCATTCTGATGTGTGACTTCAGCACACAGAGTTCCACCCTTCCCTTCTTGGAACAGTTTGCTAACACTGTTGTTGTGGATACTGCAAAGTGATATTTGGGAGCTCATTGAGGGCTATGGTGAACAAGGAAATATCTTCAGATAAACACTGGAAAGAAGCGTTCTGGGAAAATGCACTTCGATGTGTGAATGCAACCCACAGAGTTACACGATTCTCTTCAGTGACGAGTTTGCTAAGTTTTCTGGAAATCTGCAATGGGATACCTCGTAGCGCAATGAAGCTTACGGTGACAAAGGAAATATCCACAGATGAAAACTAGAAAGAAGGTTTCTTAGAAACTTCTTGGTGATGTGTGAATTCATCCAACAGAGTTACATTTAGGTTTCGTGGAGCAGTCCATTAACACTGTCTTTGAGGAACCTGAGAAGGGCTTCCTTGGATCGCATTGAGGTCTACGCTGATAAAGGAAATTTCATCCGTTCAAAACGTGAAAGAAGCTTTCTGAGAAACGTCTTTCTGATCTGTGAGTTCATCTCACAGACCTATAACTTAGACTTCAGGAAGCAGTTTGCTAACACTCTTTTCGTGGAATCTGTAAAGTGATATTTGGGAGCCCATAGGGGCCCATGGTGAAAAAGGAATATCCTCACCTAATAACTAGAGAGAAGCTTTCTGAGAGATTCCTTTCTGATGTGTGGCTTCGTCACACAGAGTTCCACCCTGCCCGTCTTGGAACAGTTTGCTAATACTGTTGTCGTGGATTCTGCAAAGGTATATTTGGGAGCTCATTGAGGGCTATGGTGAAAAAGGAAATATCCTCACATAATAACTAAAGAGAAGCTTTCTGAGAAACTGCAGTGCAATGTGTGAGTGCAACTCACAGAGTTACACGTTTCTCTTCAGTGATCAGTTTGTTAACACAGTTTTCTGGAAATCTGCAATTAGATACTTCAGAGCGGAATGAACCTTACGGTGACAAAGGAAATATCCACAGATGAAAACTAGAAAGAAGCTATCTTAGAAACTTCTTGGTGATGTGTGAATTCATCTCACAGAGTTACACTTATGTTTCGTGGAGCAGTCCATTAACACTGTCTTTGAGGAAACTGAGAACGGCTTCTTTGGATCGCATTGAGGCCTACACTTATAAATGAAATTTCTTCCGTTCAAAACGTGAGAGAAGCTTTCTGAGAAACTACTTTCTCATCTGTGAGTTGATCTCACAGACTTATAACTTAGATTCAGGAAGCAGTTTGCTAACACTCTTTTCGTGGAATCTGTAAAGTGATATTTGGGAGCCCATAGGGGCCCATGGTGAAAAAGGAAATATCCTCACATAATAACTAGAGAGAAGCTTTCTGAGAGACTCCTTTCTGATGTGTGGCGTCGTCACACAGAGTTCCACCCTTCCACCCTTCTCTTCTTGGAACAGTTTGCTAACACTGTTGTTGTGGATTCTGCTAAGGTATATTTGGGAGCTCATTGAGGGCTATGGTGAAAAAGGAAATATCCTCACATAATAACTAAAGAGAAGCTTTCTGAGAAACTGCATTGCCATGTGTAAATGCGACTCACAGAGTTACACGTTTCTCTTCAGTGATGAGTGTGCTAACTACGTTTTCCGGAATTCTGCAATGCGATACCTCTTAGCGCAATGAAGCTTATGGTGATAAAGAAAATATCCTAAGATGAAAACTAGAAAGAAGCTTTCTTAGAAACTTCTTGGTGATGTGTGAATTCATCTCACAGAGTTACACTCATGTTTCGTGGAGCAGTCCATTAACACTGTCTTTGAGGAACCTGAGAAGGGCTTCGTTGGATCGCATTGAGGCTTATGCTGATAAAGGAAATTTCTTCCGTTCAAACGTGAAAGAAGCTTTCTGAGAAACTTCGTTCTGATCTGTGAGTTCATCTCACAGACTTATAACATAGACTTCAGGACGCAGGTTGCAAACACTCTTTTCGTGGAATCTGGAGAGTGATATTTGGTAGTCCATATTGGCCCATGGTGAAAAAGGAAATATCCTCACATAATAACTAGAGAGAAGCTTTCTGAGAGATTGCTTTCTGATGTGTGACTTCATCACACAGAGTTCCACCCTTCCCTTCTTGGAACAGTTTGCTAACACTGTTGTCGTGGATTTTGCAATGGTATATTTGGGAGCGGTTAGAGGGCTATGGTGAAAAAGGAAATATCCTCAGATCAAAAATGGAAAGAAGCCTTCTGAGAAACTGCATTGCAATGAGTGATTGCAACTCACAGAGTTACACGTTTCTCTTCAGTGATCAGTTTGCTAACTAAGTTTTCTGGAAATCTGCAATGCTATACCTCCCAGCGCAATGAAGCTTACGGTGACAAAGGAAATATCCTCATATGAAAACTAGAAAGAAGGTTTCTTAGAAACTTCTTGGTGATGTGTGAATTCATCTCACAGAGTTACACTTATGTTTCGTGGAGCAGTCCATTAACACTGTCTTTGAGGAACCTGAGAACGGTTTCCTTGGATCGCATTGAGGCCGACGCTGATAAAGGAAATATCATCCGTTCTAAACGTGAAAGAAGCCTTCTTAGAAACTTCTTTTTGATCTGTGAGCTCATCTCGCAGACTTATAACTAAGACTTCAGGAAGCAGTTTGCAAACTCCCTTTTCGTGGAATACAGAAAGTGATATTTGGGACCCGAAAGGGGCCCTTGATGAAAAAGGAAATATCCTCACATAATGACTAGAGAGAAGCTTTCTGAGAGATTGCTTTCTGATGTGTGACTTCAGCACACAGAGTTCCACCCATCCCTTCTGGGAACAGTGTGCTAACACTGTTGTCATGGATTCTGCAAAGGTATATTTTGAAGCTCATTGAGGGCTATGGTGAAAAATGAAATATCCTCAGATCAAAACTGGAAAGAAGCCTTCTGAGAAACTGCATTGCCATGAGTGAATGCCACTCACCGACTTACAAGTTTCTCTTCAGTGATTAGTGTGCTAACTAAGTTTTCTGGAATTCTGCAGTGGGATACCTCTTAAGGCAATGAAGCTTACGGTGACAAAGGAAATATCCTCAGATGAAAACTAGAAAGAAGTTTTCTTACAAACTTCTTGGTGATGTGTGAATTCATCACACAGAGTTACACTTATGTATCCTGGAACAGTCCATTAACATTTAATTTGAGGAATCTGAGAATGGCTTCTTTGGTTCGCAAAGAGGCCAACGCTGATAAAGGAAATTTCATCCGTTCAAAACGTGAGAGAAGCTTTCTGAGAAACTTTTTTCTGATCTGTGAGTTCATCTCACAGACTTATAACACAGACTTCAGGAAGCAGTTTGCTAACACTCTTTTTGTGGAATCTGGAAAGTGATATTTCGGAGTCCATAGGGGCCCATAATGAAAAAGGAAATATCCCCACATAATAACTGGAGAGAAGCTTTCTGAGAGATTGCTTTTGGATGTGTGACTTCATCACAGAGTTCCACCCTTCCCTTCTTGGAACAGTTTGCTAACACTGTTGTCGTGGATTCTGCAAAGGTATATTTGTTAGCTCATTGAGGGCAATGGTGAAAAAGGAAATATCCTCAGGTCAAAACTGGAAAGAAGCCTTCGGAGAAACTGCAATGCCGTGAGTGAATGCAATTCACAGAGTTACACATTTCTCTTCAGTGATCAGTTTGCTAACTAAGTTTTCGGGAAATCTGCAATGGGATACCTCTTAGTGCAATAAAGCTTATGGTGACAAAGGAAGTATCCTCAGATGAATCTAGAAAGAAGCGTTTTTAGAAAATTCTTGGTGATGTGTGAATTCATCTCTCAGAGTTACACTTATGTTTCGTGGAGCAGTCCATTAACACTGTCCTTGAGGAACCTGAGAAGTGCTTCCTCGAATCGGATTGAGGCCTACGCAGATAAAGGATATTTCATCCGTTCACAATGTGAAAGAAGCTTTCTGAGAAACTTCTTTCTTATCTGTGAGTTCATGTCACAGAGTTATAACTTAGACTTCAGGAAGCAGTTTGCTAACACTCTTTTCATGGATTCTGGAAAGGCATATTTGGGAGCCAATGGGGACCATGATGAAAAAGGAAATATCCTCACATAATAACCAGAGAGAAGCTTTCTGAGAGATTCCTTTCTGATGTGTAACTTCATCACACAGAGTTCCACCCTTCCCTTCTTGGAACAGTTTGCTGACACTGTTTTCGTGGATACTGCAAAGGTATATTTTGAAGCTCATTGAGGGCTATGGTGAAAAATGAAATATCCTCAGATCAAAACTGGAAAGAAGCCTTCTGAGAAACTGCATTGCCATGTGTGAATGCAACTCACAGAGTTACACGTTTCTCTTCAGTGATCAGATGCTAACTAAGTTTTCTGGAATTCTGCAGTGGGATACCTCTTAAGGCAATGAAGCTTTCAGTGACAAAGGAAATATCCTCAGATGAAAACTAGAAAGAAGCTTTCTTAGAAACTTCTTGGTGATGTGTGAATTCATCACACAGAGTTACACTTATGTTTCGTGGAACAGTCCATTAACATTGTCTTTGAGGAACATGAGAATGGCTTCTTTGGTTCGCAATGAGGCCTACGCTGATAAAGGAAATTTCATCCGTTCAAAACATGAAAGAAGCTTTCTGAGAAACTTTTTTCTGATCGGTGAGTTCATCTCACAGACTTATAACTTAGACTTCAGGAAGCAGTTTGCTAACACTCTTTTCGTGGAATCTAAAGTGATATTTCGGAGGCCATAGGGGCCCATGGTGAAAAAGGAAATATCCTCACATAATAACTAGAGAGAAGCTTTCTGAGAGATTGCTTTCGGATGTGTGACTTCATCAAACACAGTTCCACCCTTCCCTTCTTGGAACAGTTTGCTAACACTGTTTTCGTGGATTCTGCAAAGGTATATTTGGGAGCTCATTGAGGGCTATGGTGAAAAAGGAAATATCCTCACATAAAAACTAAAGAGAAGCTTTCTGAGAATCTGCATTGCCATGTGTGAATGCAACTCACAGAGTTACACGTTTCTCTTCAGTGATCAGTATGCTAACTAAATTTTCTGGCAATCTGCAATTGTATACCTCTTAGCGCAATGTAGCTTACGGTGACAAAGGAAATATCCTCAGATGAAAACTAGAAAGAAGCTTTCATAGTAACTTCTTGGTGATGAGTGAATTCATCTCACAGAGTTACACTTATGTTTCGGGCAGCAGTCCATTAACACTGTTTTTGAGGAACCTGAGAAGGGCTTCCTTGGATCGCTTTGGGGCCTACGCTGATAAAGGAAATTTCATCCGTTCAAAACGTGAAAGCAGCTTTCTGGGAAACATGTTTCTGATCTGTGAGTTCATCTCACAGATGTATAACTTAGACTTCAGGAAGCAGTTTGCGAACACTCTTTTCATGGATTCTGGAAAGTGATATTTGGGAGCCCATAGGGGCCCTTGATGAAAAAGGAAATATCCTCACATAATAACAAGAGAGAATCTTTCTGAGAGGTTGCTTTCTGATGTGTGACTTCATCACACAAAGTTCCACCCTTCTCTTCTTGGAACAGATTGCTTACACTGTTGTCGTGGATTATACCAAGGTATATTTGGGAGCTCATTGAGGGCTATGGAGAAAAAGGAAATATCCTCATATAATAACTGAAGAGAAGCTTTCTGAGATACTGCATTGCCATGTGTGAATGCAACTCACAGAGTTACACGTTTCTCTTAGGTGATCAGTTTGTTAACACAGTTATCTGGAAATCTGCCATTAGATACTTCATAGCGCATGAACATTACGGTGACAAAGGAAATATCCACAGATGAAAACTAGAAAGAAGCTTTCGTAGAAACTTCTTGGTGATTTGTGAATTCATCTCACAGAGTGACACTTATGTTTCGTGGAGCAGTCCATAAACACTGTCTTTGAGGAACCTGAGAAAGGCTTCCTGGGATCGCATTGAGGCCTACGCTGACAAAGGAAATATCATCCCTTCAAAATGGGATAGAAGCCTTCTGAGAAACTTCTTTCTGATCTTTGAGTTCATCTCACAGACTTATAGCTTAGACTTCAGGAAGGAGTTTGCTAACACACTTTTCGTGAAATCTGAAAAGTGATATTTGGGAACCCATAGTGGTCCATAATGAAAAAGGAAATAATCTCACATAATAACTAGAGAGAAGCTTTCTGAGAGATTTCTTTCTGATGGGTGACTTCATCACACAGAGTTCCACCCTTCCCTTCTTGGAACAGTTTGCTAACACTGTTGTCGTGGGTTCTGCAAAGGTATATTTGGGAGCTCATTGAGGGCTATGGTGAAAAAGGAAATATCCTCACATTGTAACTAAATAGAAGCTTTCTGAGAAACTTCTTTCTGATCTGTGAGTTCATCTCACAGAATTATAAATTAGACTTCAGGAAGCAGTTCGCTAACACTGTTTTCGTGGAATCTGGAAAGTGATATTTGGGAGCCCATAGGGGCCCATGATGAAAAAGGAAAGTATCCTCATATAATGACTAGAGGAACTTTCTGAGAGATTGCTTTCTGATTTGTGACTTCATCACACAGAGCTCCACCCATCCCTTCTTGGAACAGTTTGATAACGCTGTTGTCGTGATACTGCAAAGGTATATTTGGGAGCTCATTGAGGACTCTGGTGAAAAAGGAACATCTTTCACATAATAACTAGAGAGAAGCTTTCTGAGAAACTTCTTTCTGATATGTGTGTTCATCTCACAGACGTATAACTTAGACTTCAGGAAGCAGTTTGCGAACAGTCTATTCGTGGATTCTGGAAGTGATATTTGGGATCCATGGGGGCCATGGTGAAATAGGAAATATCCTCCCAAAATAACTATAGAGATTGTTTTCTGAGAGATTGCTTTCTGACCTGTGACTTCATCACACAGAGTTCCACACTTCCCTTCTTGGAACAGTTTGCTCACACTGTTGTCGTGGATTCTGCAAAGGTATATTTGGGAGCACAGAGTTCCACACTTCCCTTCTTGGAACAGTTTGCTCACACTGTTGTCGTGGATTCTGCAAAGGTATATTTGGGAGCTCATTGAGGGCTATGGTGAAAAAGGAAATATCCTCACATAATAACTAAAGAGAAGCTTTCTGAGAAACTGCATTGCCATGTGTGAATGCAACTCACAGAGTTACACGTTTGTCTTCCGTGATCAGTTTGTTAGCACAGTTTTCTGGAAATCTGCAATTAGATACTTCATAGCGGAATGAACCTTACGGTGACAAAGGAAATATCCACAGATGAAAACTAGATAGAAGTTTCCTTAGAAACTTCATGGTGATGTGTGAATTCATTTCACAGAGTTACACTTATGTTTCATGGAGCAGTCCATTAACCCTGTCTTTGAGGAATCTGAGAAGGGATTCCTTGGATCGCATTGAGGCCTACGCTGATAAAGGAAATATCATCCGTTCAAAACCTGAAAGAATCCTTCTGAGAAACTTATTTCTGATCTGTGATTTCATCTCACACACTTATGACTTAGACATAAGGAAGCAGTTTGCGAACAGTCTTTTCGTGGAATCTGGAAAGTGATATTTGGGAGCCCATAAGGGCCCTTGATGAAAAAGGAAATATATTCACATCATAAACAAAGGGAAGCTTTCTGAGAGATTGCTTTCAGACGTCTGACTTCATCACACAGAGTTCCACCCTTCCCTTCTTGGAACAGTTTGCTAACACTGTTGTCGTGGATTCTGCAAAGGTATATTTGGGAGCTCATTGAGGGCTAAGGAGAAAAAGGAAATATCCTCAGATCAAAACTGGAAAGAAGCCTTCTGAGAAACTGCATTGCCATGAGTGAATGCAACACACAGAGTTACACGTTTCTCTTCAGTGATCAGTTTGCTAACTAAGTTTTCAGGAAATCTGCAATGAGATACTTCATAGTGCAATGAAGCTTACGGTGACAAAGGAAATATCCACAGATGAAAACTAGAAAGAAGCTTTCTTCGACACTTCTTGGTGATGTGTGAATTCATCTCACAGAGTTACACTTATGTTTCGTGGAGCAGTCCATTAATACTGTCTTTGAGGAACCTGAGAAGGGCTTCCTTGGATCGCATTGAGGCCTATGATGAAAAATGAAATATCATCCTTTCAAAACGTGAAAGAAGCCTTCTGAGAAACTTCTTTCTGATCTATGAGTTCATCTCACAGACTTAAAACTTAGACTTCAGGAAGCAGTTTGCGAGCACTATTTTCCTGGAATCTGGAATGTGATATTTGGGAGCCCATAGGAGCCCATGATGAAAAAGGAAATATCCTCACATAATAACTAGAGAGAAGCTTTCTGAGAGATTGCTTTCTGATGTGTGACTTCATAACACAGAGTTCCCCCGTTCCCTTCTTGGAACTGTTTGCTAACAGTGTTATCGTGGATTCTGCAAAGCTCTATTGTAGAGCTCATTGAGGGCTATGGTGAAAAAGGAAATATCCTCAGATCAAAACTGGAAAGAAGCCTTCTGAGGAACTGCATTGCCATGAGTGAATGCAACTCACAGAGTTACACGTTTCTCTGTAGTGATCAGTTTGCTAACTAAGTTTTCTGGAAAACTGCAATGGGATACCTCTTAGCGCAATGAAGCTTACGGTGACAAAGGAAATATCCTCAGATGAAAACTAGAAAGAAGCTGTCTTAGAAATTTCTTGGTGATGTGTGAATTCAGCTCACAGAGTTACACTTATGTTTCTTGGAGCAGTCCATTAACACTGTCTTTGAGGATCCTGAGCAGGGCTTCCTTGGATCGCATTGAGGCCTACACTGAAAAAGGAATTTTCACCCGTTCAAAACCTGAAAGCAGCTTTCTGAGAAACTTCTTTCTGATCTGTGAGTTCATCTCACAGACGTATAACTTAGACTTCAGGAAGCAGTTTACGAACACTCTTCTCGTGGATTCTGGAAAGTAATATTTGAAAGCCCCTAGGGGCCCATGGTGAAAAAGGAAATATCCTCACATAATATCTAGAGAGATGCTTTCTGAGAGATCGCTTTCTAATGTGTGACTTCATCACACAGAGTTCCACCCATCCCTACTTGGAACCGTTTGCTCACTCTGTTATCCTGTGTTCTGCAAAGTGATCTTTGGGAGCTCATTGAGGGATATGGTGAAAAAGGAAATATCCTTGGATCAAAACTGGAAAGAAGCCTTCTGAGAAACTGCATTGCCGTGAGTGAATGCAACTCACAGAGTTTCACGTTTCTCTTCAGTGATCAGCTTGCTAAGTTTTCTGGAAATCTGCAATGGGATATCACTTAGCACAATGAAGCTTACGTTGACAAAGGAAATATCCTCAGAAGAAAACTAGAAAGAAGCTTTCTTAGAAACTTCTTGGTGATGTGTGAATTCATCTCACAGAGTTACACTTATGTTTCGTGTAGCAGTCCATTAACACTGTCCTTGAGGAAACTGTGAAGGGCTTCCTTGGATCGCATTGAGGCCTACGCTGATAACGGAAATATCATCCGTTCCAAAGGTGAAAGAAGCCTTCTGAGAAACTTCTTTCTGATCTGTGGTTTCATCTCACAGCCTTGTGATTTAGACTTCAGAAAGGAGTTTGCTAAAACTCTTTTCGTGGAAACTGGAAAGTGATATATGGGAGCCCATAGGGGTCGATGATGAAAAAGGAAATATCCTCACATAACTACTAGAGAGAAGCTTTCTGAGAGATTGCTTTCTGATGTGTCACTTCATCACACAAGTTCCACCCTTCCCTTCTTGGAACAGTTTGCTAACACTGTTGTCGTGGATTCTGCAAAGGTATATTTGGGAGCTCATTGAGGGCTATGGTGAAAAAGGAAATATTCTCACATCAAAACTGGAAAGAAACCTTCGGAGAAACTGCATTGCCATGAGTGAATGCAACTCACAGAGTTACACGTTTCTCTTCAGTGATCAGTTTGCTAACTAAGTTTTCTGGAAATCTGCAATGGGATACCTCTTAGCGCAATGAAGCTTTCGGTGATAACGGAAATATCCACAGATGAAAACTAGAAAGAAGCTTTCTTAGAAACTTCTTCGTGATGTGTGAATTCAGCTCACAGAGTTACACTTATATTACCTGGAGCAGTCCATTAACACTGTCTTTGAGGAAACTGAGAGTGGCTTCCTTGGATCGCATTGAGGCCTACGCTGATAAAGGAAATTTCATCCATTCAAAACGTGAAAGAAACTTTCTGAGAAACTTCTTTCTGATCTGTGAGTTCAATCTCACAGGCTTATAACTTAGACTTCTGGAAGCAGTTTCCGACGACACTTTTTGTGGAATTAGAAAGTGATTTTTGGGAGCCCTTAGGGGCCCATGGTGAAAAAGGAAATATCCTCATATAATAACTAAAGAGAAGCTTTCTGAGAGATTGCTTTCTGATGTGTGACTTCATCAAACAGAGCTCCACCCTTCCCTTCTTGGAACAGTTTGCTAACACTGTTGTCGTGGATTCTGCAAAGGTATATTTGGAAGCTCATTGAGGGCTAGGGTGTAAAAGGAAACATCTTCACATAATAACTAGAGAGAACCTTTCTAAGAAACTTCTTTCTGATCAGTAAGTTCATCTCACTGACGTATAACTTCGACTTCAGGAAGCAGTTTGCGAACTCTCTTTTCGTGGAATCTGGAAATTGATATATGGGAGCCCATAGGGGTCCAGGATGAAAAAGGAAATATCCTAACATAATAACTAGAGAGAAGCTTTCTGAGAGATTGCTTTCTCATGTGTGACTTCATCACACAGAGTTCCACCCTTCCCTTCTTGGAACATTTTGCTAACACTGTTGTCGTGGATTCTGCAAAGGTATATTTGGGAGCTCATTGAGGGCTATGGTGAAAAAGGAAATATCCTCACATAATAACTAAAGAGAAGCTTTCTGAGAAACTGCATTGCAATGTGTGAATGCAACTAACAGAGTTACACATTTCTCTTCCGTGATCAGTTTGTTAACACAGATTTCTGGAAATCTACAATTGGATCCTTCTTTGCGCAATGAACCTTACGGTGACAACGGAAATATCCACAGATGAAAACTAGAAAGAAGCTTTTTAGAAACTTCATAGTGATGTGTGAATTCATCTCACAGAGTTACACTTATGTTTCATGGAGCAGTCCATTAACACTGTCTTTGAGGAATCTGAGAAGGGCTTCCTTGGATCGCATTGAAGATTACGCTGATAAAGGAAATATCATCCGTTCAAAACGTGAAAGAATCCTTCTGAGAAACTTCCTTCTGGTCTGTGATTTCATCTCACAGACTTATGACTTAGACTCCAGGAAGCAGTTTGCGAACACTCTTTTCGTGGAACCTGGAAAGTGATATTTGTGAGCCCATAGGGGCCCATGATGAAAAACGAAATATCCTCACATAATAACTAGAGAGAAGCTTTCTGAGAGATTCCTTTCTGATGTGCGGCTTCATCACACAGAGTTCCACCCTTCCCTTCTTGGAACAGATTGCTAACACTGTTGTCGTGGATTCTGCCAAGGTATATTTGGGAGCTCATTGACGGCTATGGTGAAAAAGGAAATATCCTCAGATCAAAACTGGAAAGAAGCCTTCTGAGAAACTGCATTGCCATGAGTGAATGCAGCTCACTTAGTTACATGTTTCTCTTCAGTGATCAGTTTGCTAACTAAGTTTTCTGGAAATCTGCAATTAGATACTTCATAGCGCAATGAAGCTCGCAGTGACAAAGGAAATATCCACAGAGGAAAACTATAAAGAAGCTTTCTTAGAATCTTCTTGGTGATGTGTGAATTCATCTCACAGAGTTACCTTTATGTTTCGTGGAGCAGTCCTTTAGTACTGTCTTTGAGGAACCTGAGAAGGGCTTCCTTGGATCGCATTGAGGCATACGCTGAAAAAGGAAATATCATCCTTTCAAAACGTGAAAGAAGCCATCGGAGAAACTTCTATCTGATCTGTGAGTTCATCTCACAGACTTAAAACTTAGACTTCAGGAAGCAGGTTGCTAGCACTCTTTTCGTGGAATCTGGAATGTGATATTTGGGAGCTCGTAGGAGCCCATGATGAAAAAGGAAATATCCTCACATAATAACTAGAGAGAAGCTTTCTGAGAGATTGCTTTCTGATGTGTGACTTCATCACACAGAATTCCACACTTCCCTTCTTGGTACAGTTTGCTAACACTGTTGTCGTGGATTCTGCAAAGGTATATTTGGGAGCTCATTGAGGGCTATGGTGAAAAAGATATATCCTCACATAATAACTAAATAGAAGCTTTCTGAGAAACTTCTTTCTGATCTGTGAGTTCATCTCACAGGCTTATAACTTAGACTCCAGGAAGCAGTTCGCTAACACTGTTTTCGTGGAATCTGGAAAGTGATATTTGGGAGCCCATAGGGGCTCATGATGAAAAAGGAAATATCCTCACATAATAACTAAAGAGAAGCATGCTGAGAGATTGCTTTCTGATGTGTGACCTCATCACACAGAGTTCCACTCTTCCCTTCTTGGAACAGTTTGCTAACACTGTTGTCATGGATTCTGCAAAGCTCTATTGTAGAGCTCATTGATTGCTATGGTGAAAAAGGAAATATCCTCAGATCAAAACTTGAAAGAAGCCTTCTGAGAAACTGCATTGCCATGAGTGAATGCAACTCACAGAGTTACACGTTTCTCTTCAGTGATCAGTTTGCTATCTAAGTTGTCTGGAAAACTACAATTGGATACCTTTTAGCGCAATGAAGCTTACGGTGACAAAGGAAATATCCTCAGATGAAAACTAGAAAGAAGCTTTCTTAGAAATTTCTTGGTGATGTGTGAATTCAGCTCACAGAGTTACACTTATGTTTTGTGGTGCAGTCCATTAACACTGTCTTTGAGGAACCTAAGAAGGTCTTCCTTGGATCGCATTGAGGCCTACGCTGATAAAGGAAATTTCATCCATTCAAAACGTGAAAGAAGCCTTCTGAGAAACTTCTTTCTGATCTGTGAGTTCATCTCACAGACTTATAACTCATTCTTCAGGAAGCAGTTTGCGAACACTCTTTTGGTGGAATCTGGAAAGTGATATTTGGGAGCCCATAGGCGCCCATGATGAAAAACGAAATATCCTCAAATAATAACTAGAGAGAAGCGTTCTGAGAGATTGCTTTCTCATGTGTGACTTCATCACACAGAGTTCCACCCTTCCCTTCTTGGAACAGTTTGCTAACACTGTTGTCGTTTATTCTGCAAAAGTATATTTGGGAGCTCATTGAGGGCTATGGTGAAAAAGGAAATATCCTCACATAAAAACTAAAGAGAAGCTTTCTGAGAAACTGCATTTCCATAGGTGAGTGCAACTCACACAGTTACACGTTTTTGTTTAGTGATCAGTTTATTATCACAGTTTTCTGGAAATTTGCAATTAGATAATTTGTAGTGCAATGAACCTTACGGTGACAGAGGAAATATCCGCAGATGAAAACTAGAAAGAAGCTTTCTTAGAAACTTCTTGGTGATGTGTGAATTCAGCTCAGAGAGGTAAACTTATGTTTTGTGGAGCAGTAAATTAACACTGTCTTTGAGGAACCTAAGAAGGTCTTCCACGGATTGCATTGAGGCCTACGCTGATAAAGGAAATTTCATCCATTCAAAATGTGAAAGAAGCCTTCTGAGAAACTTCTCTCTGATCTGTGAGTTCATCTCACAGACTTATAACTCAGACTTCAGGAAGCAGTTTGCTAACACTCTTTTCGTGGAATCTGGAAAGTGATATTTAGGATCTCATAGGGGCCCATAATGAAAAAAGAAATATCCTCACATAATAACTAGAGAGAAGCTTTCTGAGAGATTTCTTTCTGATGTGTGACTTCATCACATAGAATTCCACCCTTCCCTTCTTGGAACAGTTTGCTGACACTGTTGTCGTGGATTCTGCAAAGGTATATTTGGGAGCTCATTGAGGGCTATGATGAAAAAGGAAATATCCTCAGATCAAAACTGGAAAGAATCCTTCTGAGAAACTGCATTGCCATGAGTGACTGCAACTCACAGAGTTACACGTTTCTCTTCAGTTATCAGTTTGCTAACTTAATTTTCTGAAATCTGCAATGATATACCTCTTAGCGCAAAGAAGCTTAAAGTGACAAAGGAACTATCCTCAGATGAAAACTAGAAAGAAGCTTTCTTAGAAACTTCTTGGTGATGTGTGAATTCATCCCACAGAGTTACACTTATGTTTCGTGGAGCAGTCCATTAACACTGTCTTTCAGGAACCTGAGAAGTGCTTCCCTGGATCGCATTGACACCCACGCTGATAAAAGAAATATCATCCGTTCAAAACGTGAAAGACGCCTTCTGAGAAACTTCTTTCTGATCTGTGAGTTCATCTCCCAGACGTATAACATCGACTCCAGGAAGCACATTGCGAACACTCTTTTCGTGAATTCTGGAAAGTGATATTTGGGAGCCCATAGGGGCCCATGGTGAAAATTAAATAATCTCATATAATAACTAGAGAGAAGCTTTCTGAGAGATTGCTTTCTTATGTGTGACTTCATCACACAGAGTTCCACCCTTCCCTTCTTGGAACAGTATGCTCACACTGTTGTCGTGGATTCTGCAAAGGTATATTTGGGAGCTGATTAAAGGCTATGGTGAAAAAGGAAATATCCTCAGATCAAAACTGGAAAGAAGCCTTCTGAGAAACTGCATTGCCATGTGAGAATGCAACTCACAGATTTACACGTTTCTCTTCAGTGATCAGTTTGCTAACTAAGTTTTCTGGAAATCTGCAATGGGATACCTCTTAGCGCAATGAAGCTTACGGTGACAAAGTAAATATCCTCAGATGAAAACTAGAAAGAAGCTTTTTAGAAACTTCTTGGTGATGTGTGATTTCATCTCACAGAGTTACACTTATGTTTCCTGCAGCAGTCCATTAACACTGTCTTTGAGGAACCCGACAAGGGCTTCCTTGGATCGCATTGAGGCCTATGTTGATAAAGGAAATATCATCAGTTCAAAACGTGAAAGAAGCTTTCTGAGAAACGTCTTTCTGATATGTGAGTTCATCTCACAGACTTATAACTTAGACTTCAGGAAGCAGTTTGCTAACACACTTTTCGGTGAATATTCCAAGTGAAATTTTTGAGCCCATAGTGGCCCATGGTGAAAAAGGAAATATCCTCAGATAATAACTAGAGAGAAGCTTTCTGAGAGATCGCTTTCTGATGTGTGACTTCATCACACAGAGTTCCACCCGTCCCTACTTGGAACCGTTTGCTAACTCTGTTATCCTGTGTTCTGCAAAGTGATCTTTGGGAGCTCACTGAGGGATATGGTGAAAAAGGAAATATCCTCAGATAAAAACTGGAAAGAAGCCTTCTGAAAAACTGCATTTCGAGGTGTGAATGCAACTCACAATGTTACACGTTTCTCTTCAGTGTTCAGTTTGCTAACACAGTTTTCTGGAAATCTGCAATGGGATTCTTCTGATCGCAATGAAGCTTACGGTGACAAAGGAAATATCCTCAGATGAAAACTAGAAAGAAGCTTTCTTAGGAACTTCTTGGTGACGTGTGAATTCATCTCACAAAGTTACACTTATTTTTCGTGCAGCATTCCATTAACACTGTCTTTGAGGACCCTGAGAAGGACTTCTTTGGATCGCAATGAGGCCTACGCTGAAAAAGGAAATATCATCAGTTCAAAACGTGAAAGAAGCTTTCTGAGAATCTTCTTTGTGATCTGTGAATTCCTCTCACAGAGTTACAACTTAGTTCTCAGGAAGCAGTTTGCTAACGCTCTTTTCGGGGAATCTGCCAGGTGAGATTTGGGAAAACATAGGGGCCCATGGTTAAAAAGGAAATATGCTGAGATAATAACCAGAGAGAAGCTTGCTGAGAGATTGCTTTCTGATGTGTGACTTCCTCACACAGAGTTCCACCCTTCCCTTCTTGGAACAGATTGCTAACTCTGTTATCTTGTGTTCTGCAAAGTGATTTTTGGGATCTCACTGAGGTCTATGGTGAAAAAGGAAATATCCTCAGATCAAAACTGGAAAGAAGGCTTCTGAGAAACTGCATTTCAATGTGTGAATGCAACTCACAGAGTTACACGTTTCTCTTCAGTGTTCAGTTTGCTAACACAGTTTTCTGGAAATCTGCAATGGGATACTTCTGAACTCAATGAAGCTTACGGTGACAAAGGAAATATCCTCAGATGAAAACTAGATAGAAGCTTTTGTAGAAACTTCTTGGTGGTGTGTGAATTCATCTCACAGAATTACACTTATGTTTCCTGCAGCAGTCCATTAACACTGTCTTTGAGGAACCTGAGAAGGACTTCTTTGGATCGCATTGAGGCCTACGCTGATAAAGGAAATATAATCAGTTCAAAACGTGAAAGAAGCTTTCTGAGAAACTTCTTTCTGTTCTGTGAATTCCTCTCACAGAATTACAACTTAGTTCTCAGGAAGCAGTTTGCTAACACTCTTTTCGTGGAATCTGCCAAGTGAGATTTGGCAGCCCATAGGGGCCCTTGGTGAAATAGGAAATATCCTCAGATCAAAACTGGAAAGAAGCCTTTTGAGAAATTGCATTTCAATGTGTGAATGCAACTCACAGATTTACACGTTTCTCTTCAGTGTTCAGTTTGCTAACACAGTTTTCTGGAAATCTGCAATGGGATCCTTCTGAACGCAATGAAGCTTACGGTGACAAAGGAAATATCCTCAGATGAAAACTAGAACGAAGCTTTTTTAGAAACTTCTTGGTGCTGTGTGAATTCATCTCACAGAATTACACCTCTGTTTCATGCAGCAGTCCATTAATACTGTCTTTGAGGAACCTGAGAAGGACTTCTTTGGATCGCATAGAGGCTTACGCTGGTAAAGGAAATATCACCCGTTCAAAACGTGAAAGAAGCTTTCTGAGAAACTTCTTTGTGATCTTTGAATTCCTCTCACGGATTTACAGCTTAGTTCTCAGGAGGCAGTTTGCTAACACTCTTTTCGTGGAATCTGCCAAATGAGATTTGGGATCCCATAGGGGCCCTTGGTGAAAAAGGAAATATCCTCAGATAATAACTAGAGAGAAGCTTTCTGAGAGATTGCTTTCTGATGTGTGACTTCATCACACAGAGTTCCACCCTTCCCTTCTTTGAAGAGTTCGCTAAGTCTCTTATCTTGTGTTCCGTAAAGTGATATTTAGGAGCTCACTGAGAGCTATGGTGAAAAAGAAAATGTCCTCAGATCAAAATTGGAAGGAAGCCGTCTGAGAAACTTCATTTCGATGTGTGAATGCAACTCACAGAGTTACACTTTTCTCCGCAGTGTTCAGGTTGCTAACACAGTATTCTGGAAATCTGCAATGGGATACTTCTGAACGCCATGAAGCTTACGGTGACAAAGGAAATATTATCAGATGAAAACTAGATAGACGCTCTGTTAGAAACATCTTTGTGATGAGTGAATTCATCTCACAAAATTGCACTTATGTTTCATGCAGCAGACCATTAACACTGTCTTTGAGGAACCTGAGAAGGACTTCTTTGGATCGCATTGAGGCCTACGCTGGTAAAGGAAATATCATCAGTTCAAAACGTCAAAGAAGTTTCCTGAGAAACTTCTTTGTGATCTGTGAATTCCTCTCCCAGAGTTACCGCTTAGTTCTCAGGAAGTAGTTTGATAGCACTCTTTTCGTTTAATCTGCAAAGTGAGATTTGGTAGCCCTTAGGGGCCCATGGTGAAAAAGCAAATAATCTTCAGATAATAACTAGAGAGAAGCTTTCTGAGAGATTGCTTTCTGAAGTGTGACTTCGTCACACAGAGTTCCACTCTTCCCTTCTTGGAACAATTTGCTAACTCTATTACCTTGTGTGCTGCAAAGTGATATTTGGGAGCTCACTGCGGGCTATGGTGAAAAAGGAAATATCCTCAGATCAAAACTGGAAAAAAGCCTTTTGAGTAACTGCATTTCGATGTGTGAATGCAACTCCCAGAGTTACACGTTTCTCTTCAGTGTTCAGTTTGCTAACACAGTTTTCTGGAAATCTGCAATGGGATACTTCTGAACAAAATGAAGCTTATGGTGACAAAGGATATATCCTCAGATGAAAACTAGAAAGAAGCTCTGTTAGAAACTTCTTGTTGATGTGTGAATTCATCTCACAGAATTACACTTATGTTTCCTGCAGCAGTCCATTAACACTGTCTTTGAGGAACCTGAGAAGGACTTCTTTGGATCGCATTGAGGCCTACGCTGGTAAAGGAAATATCAGCAGTTCAAAACGAGAAAGAAGCTTTCTGAGAAACTTTTTTGTGATCTGTGAATTACTCTCACGGAGTTACAACTTAGTTCTCAGGAAGCAGTTTGCTAACACTCTTTTCGTGGAATCTGCCAAATGAGATTTGGGAGCCCATAGGGGCCAATGTTGAAAAAGGAAATATCCTCAGATTATAACTAGAGAGAAGCCTTCTGAGAGATTGCTTTCTGATGTGTGACTTCATCACACAAAGTTCCACGCTTCTCTTCTTGGAACAGTTTGGTAACTCTGTTATCTTGTGCTCTGCAAGGAGATATTTGGAGCTCACTGAGGGCACTGTTGAAAAAGGAAATATCCTCAGATCAAAACTGGAAAGAAGCCTTCTGAGAAACTGAATTTCGATGTGTGAATGCAACTCACAGAGTTACACGTTTCTTCTCAGTGTTCAGTTTCCTAACACAGTTTTCTGTAAATGTGCAATGGGATACTTCTGAACGCAATGAAACTTATGGTGACAAAGGATATATCCTCAGATGAAACCTAGAAAGAAGCTATCTTGGAAACTTGTTGGTGGTGTGTGAATTCATCTCACAAAGTTACACTCATGTTTCGTGCAGCATTCCATTAACACTGTCTTGAGGAACCTGAGAGGGACTTCTTTGGATCGCATTGAAGACTACAATCATAAAGGAAATATCATCAGCTCAAAACGTGAAAGAAGCTTTCTGAGAAACTTCTTTGAGATCTGTGAATTCCTCTCACAGTGTTACAATTTAGTTCTCAGGAAGCAGTTTGCTAACACTCTTTTCGTGGAATCTGACAAATGAGATTTGGAGCCCATACGGGCCCATGGTGAAAAAGGGAATATCCTCAGATAATAACTACAGAGAAGCTTTCTGAGAGATTTCTTTCTGATGTGTGACTTCATCACACAGAGTTCCACCCTTCCCTTCTTGGAAGAGTTTGCTAACTCTGTTATCTTGTGTTCTACAAAGTGATATTAGGGAGCTCACGGAGGGCTATGGTAAAAAAGGAAATATTCTCAGATCAATACTGGAAAGAAGCCTTCTGAGAAACTGCATTTCGATATGTGAATGCAACTCACAGAGTTACACGTTATTCTTCAGTGTTCAGTTTGTTAACACAGTTTTCTGGAAATCTGCAATGGGATACTTCTGAACGCAATGAAGCTTACGGTGACAAAGGAAATATCCTCAGATGAAAACTGGAAAGAAGCTTTGTTAAAAACTTCTTGGTGATGTGTGAATTCATCTCACAGAATTACACCTCTGTTTCATGCAGCAGTCCATTAACACTGTCTTTGAGGACCGGAGAAGGACTTCTTTGGATCACATTGAAGACTACAATCAGAAAGGAAATATCATCAGCTCAAAACGTGAAAGAAGCTTTCTGAGAAACTTCTTTGAGATCTGTGAATTCCTCTCACAGAGTTACAATTTATTTCTCAGGAAGCAGTTTGCTAACACTCTTTTCGTGGAATCTGCCAAATGAGATTGGGAGCCCATAGGGGCCCATGGTGAAAAAAGGCATATCCTCAGATAATAAGTACAGAGAAGCTTTCTGAGATAATTGTTTCTGATGTGTGACTTCATCACACACAGTTCCACCCTTCCCTTCTTGGAAGAGTTTGCTAACTCTGTTATCTTGTGTTCTGCATACTGATATTGGGAGCTCAGTGGGGGCTATGGTAAAAAAGGAAATATTCTCAGATCAAAACTGGAAAGAATCCTTCTGAGAAACTGCATTTCGATATGTGAATGCAACTCACAGAGTTACACGTTATTCTTCAGTTTTCAGTTTGTTAACACAGTTTTCTGGAAATGTGCAATGGGATACTTGTGAACGCAATGAAGCTTATGGTGACAAAGGAAATATCCTCAGATGAAAACTGGAAAGAAGCTTTGTTAAAAACTTCTTGGTGTTGTGTGAACTCATCTCACAGAATTACACCTCTGTATCATGCAGCAGTCCATTAACACTGTCTTTGAGGACCTGAGAATGACTTCTTTGGATCGCATTGAGGCCTACGCTGATAAAGGAAATATCATCAGTTCAAAACGTGAAAGAAGCTTTCTGAGAAACTTCTTTATGATCTGTGAATTCCCCTCACAGAGTCACAGCTTAGTTCTCAGGAAGCAGTTTGCTAACACTCTTTTCGTGGAATCTGCCAAGTGAGATTTGGGAGCCATTAGGGGACAATGTTGAAAACGGAAATATCCTCAGATAATAACTAGAGAGAAGCTTTCTGAGAGATTGCTTTCTGATGTGTGACTTCATCACACAGAGTTCCACCCTTCCCTTCTTGGAAGAGTTTGCTAACTCTCTTATCTTGCGTTCCGCAAAGTGATATTTGGGAGCTCAATGAGGGCTATGGTAAAAAAGGAAATATTCTCAGATCAAAACTGGAAAAAGCCTTCTGAGAAACGGCATTTCGATGTGTGAATTCATCTCACAGAGTTAAACTTATATTTCTTGGAGCAGGCCATTACCAATGTCTT
Organism: Rhinopithecus roxellana; assembly: GCF_007565055.1. NCBI lineage: Eukaryota > Metazoa > Chordata > Mammalia > Primates > Cercopithecidae > Rhinopithecus > Rhinopithecus roxellana. The sequence goes on along the minus strand of NC_044552.1, from coordinate 142,477,400 downwards.
TAGGAATCTGATAATGGCTTCTTTGGATCGCATTGAGGACGACGCTGATAAAGGAAATTTCATCCGTTCAAAACGTGAAAGAAGCTTTCTGAGAAACTTCCTTCTGATCTGTGAGTTCATCTCAAAGACTTCTAACTTCGACTCCAGGAAGCAGTTTGCTAACACTCTTTTCGTGGATTCGGGAAACTGATATATGGGACCCCATAGTGGCCCATGGTTAAAAAGGAAATATCCTCACATAATAACTAGAGAGAAGCTTTATGAGAGATTGCTTTCTGATGTGTGAATTCATCACACAGAATTCCACCCTTCCCTTCTTGGAACAGTTTGCTAACATTGTTGTCGTGGATTCTGCAAAGGTATATTTGGGAGCTCACTGAGTGCTACGGTGAAAAAGGAAATATCCTTACATAATAACTAAACAGAAGCTTTCTGAGAAACTGCATTGATATGTATGAATGCAACTCACAGAGTTACACGTTTCTCCTCAGTGATCAGTTTGCTAACTACGTTTTCTGGAAATCTGCAACGGGATACCTCTTAGCGCAATAAGCTTACGGTGACAAAGGAAATATCCTCAGATGAAAACTAGAAAGAAGCTTTCTTAGAAACTTCTTGGTGATGTGTGAATTCATCTCACAGAGTTACACTTATGTTTCGTGGAGCAGTCCATTAACACTGTCTTTGAGGAACCTGAGAAGGGATTCCTTGAATCGCATTGAGGCCTACACTGATAAAGGAAATTTCTTCCGTTCAAAACGTGAAAAAAGCTTTCTGAGAAACTTCTTTCTGATCTGTGAGTTCATCTCAGAGACTTATAACTTAGACTTAAGGAAGCAGTTTGCTAACACTCTTTTCGTGGAATCTGGAAAGTGATATTTGGGAAACCATAGGGGCCCCTGATGAAATAGGAAATATCCTCACATAATAACTAGAGAGAAGCTTTCTGAGAGATTCCTTTCTCATGTGTGGCTTCATCACACAGAGTTCCACCCTTCCCTTCTGGGAACAGTTTGCTAACACTGTTGTCGTGGATTCTGCAAAGGTATATTTGGGAGCTCATGGAGGGCTATGGAGAAAAAGGAAATATCCTCTCATAATAACTAAAGAGAAGCTTTCTGAGAAACTGCATTTCCATGTGTGAATGCAACTCACAGAGTTACACGTTTCTCTTCAGTGATCAGTTTGTTAACACTGTTTTCTGGAAATCTGCAATTAGATACTACGTAGTGCAATGAAGCTTACGGTGACAAAGGAAATATCCTCATATGAAAACTAGAAAGAAGCTTTCTTAGAAACTTCTTGGTGATGTGTGAATTCAACTCACAGAGTTACACTTATGTTTCGTGCAGCAGTCCATTAACACTGTCTTTGAGGAACCTGAGAAGGGCTTCCTTGGATCGCATTGAGGCCTACCCTGATTAAAGAAATTTCTTCCGTTCAAAACTTGAAAGACGCTTTCTGAGAAACTTCTTTCTGATCTGTGAGTTCATCTCACAGACTTATAACTTGGACTTCATGAAGCAGTTGGCTAACACTCCTTTCGTGGAATCTGGAAAGTAATATTTGGGAGCCCATAGGGGCCCATGGTGAAAAAGGATATATCCTAACATAATAACTAGAGAGAAGCTTTCTGAGAGATTGCTTTCTGATGTGTGACTTCATCACACAGAGTTCCACCCTTCCCTTCTTGGAAGAGTTTGGTAACTCTGTTATGTTGTGTTCTGCAAAGTGATATTTGGGAGCTCACTGAGGGCTACATTGAAAAAGGAAATATCCTGAGATGAAAACTGGAAAGAAGCCTTCTGAAAAACTGCATTTCAATGTGTGAATGCAACTCACAGAGTTACACGTTTCTCTTCAGTATTCAGTTTGCTAACACAGTTTTCTGCAAATCTGCAATGGGATACTTCTCAACGCAATGAAGCTTACAGTGACACAGGATATATCCTCAGATGAAAACTAGAACGAAGTTTTCATAGGAACTTCTTGGTGACGTGTGAATTCATCTCACAAAGTTACCCTTATTTTTCGTGCAGCAGTCCATTAACACTGTCTTTGAGGAACCTGAGAAGGACTTCTTTGGATCGCATTGAGGCCTACGCTGATAAAGGAAATATCATCAGTTCAAAACGTGAAAGAAACTTTCTCAGAAACTTCTTTGTGATCTGTGAATTCCTCTCACAGAGTTACAGCTTAGATCTCGGAAGCAGTTTGCTAACGCTCTTTTCGGGGAATCTGCCAAGTGAGATTTGGGAGCCCATAGGGGCCCATGGTGAAAAAGGAAATATGCTGAGATAAAACTAGAGAGAAACTTGCTGAGAGATTGCTTTCTGATGTGTGACTTCATCACACAGAGTTCCACCCTTCCCTTCTTGGAACAGATTGCTAACTCTGTTATCTTGTGTTCTGCAAAGTGATATTTGGGATCTTACTGAGGTCTATGGTGAAAAAGGAAATATCCTCAGATCAAAACTGGAAAGAAGGCTTCTGAGAAACTGCATTTCAATGTGTGAATGCAACTCACAGAGTTACACGTTTCTCTTCAGTGTTCAGTTTGCTAACACAGTTTTCTGGAAATCTGCAATGGGATACTTCTGAACGCAATGAATCTTACGGTGACAAAGGAAATATCCTCAGATGAAAGCTAGAAAGAAGCTTTCTTAGAAACTTCTTGGTGCTGTGTGAATTCATCTCACAGAATTACACGTCTGTTTCATGCAGCAGTCCATTAACACTGTCTTTGAGGAACCTGAGAAGGACTTCTTTGGATCGCATTGAGGCCTACGCTGATAAAGGAAATATCATCAGTTCAAAACGTGAAAGAAGCTTTCTGAGAAACCTCTTTGTGTTCTGTGAATTCCTCTCACAGAGTTACAGCTTAGTTCTCAGGAAGCAGTTTGCTAACACTCTTTTCGTGGAATCTGGGAAGTGATATTTGGGAGCCCTTAGGGGCCCATGATGAAAAAGGAAATATCCTCACATAATAACTAGAGAGAAGCTTTCTGAGAGATTGCTTTCTGATGTGTGACTTCATCACACAGAGTTCCACCCTTCCCTTCTTGGAACAGTTTGCTAACTCTGTTATCTTGAGTTCTGCAAAGTGATAATTGGGAACTCACTGAGAGACATGGTGAAAAATGAAATATCCTCAGATCAAAACTGGAAGGAAGCCTTCTGGGAAACTGCATTCGATGTGTGAATGCAACTCACAGAGTTACAAGTTTGTCTTCAGTGTTCAGTTTCCTAACACTGTTTTCTGGAAATCTGCAATTAGATACTACGTAGTGCAATGAAGCTTACGGTGACAAAGGAAATATCCTCATATGAAAACTAGAAAGAAGCTTTCTTAGAAACTTCTTGGTGATGTGTGAATTCAACTCACAGAGTTACACTTATGTTTCGTGCAGCAGTCCATTAACACTGTCTTTGAGGAACCTGAGAAGGGCTTCCTTGGATCGCATTGAGGCCTACCTGATAAGAAATTTCTTCCGTTCAAAACGTGAAAGAAGCTTTCTGAGAAACTTCTTTCTGATCTGTGAGTTCATCTCACAGACTTATAACTTGGACTTCATGAAACAGTTGGCTAACACTCCTTTCGTGGAATCTGGAAAGTAATATTTGGGAGCCCATAGGGGCCCATGATGAAAAAGGATATATCCTAACATAATAACTAGAGAGAAGCTTTCTGAGAGATTGCTTTCTGATGTGTGACTTCATCACACAGAGTTCCACCCTTCCCTTCTTGGAACAGTTTGCTAACACTGTTGTCGTGGATTCTGCAAAGGTATATTTGGGAGCTCATTGAGGGCTATGGTGAAAAAGGAAATATTCTCACATAATAACTAAAGACAAGCTTTCTGAGAAACTGCATTGCCATGTGTGAATGCAACTCACAGAGTTACACGTTTCTCTTCAGTGATCAGTTTGTTAACACAGTTTTCTGGAAATCTGCAATTAGATACTTCATAGCGCAATGAATCCTTACAGGTGACAAAGGAAATATCTACAGATGAAAACTAGAAAGAAGCTTTCTTAGAAACTTCTTGGTGATGTGTGAATTCATCTCACAGAGTTACACTTATGTTTCGTGGAGCAGTCCATTAACACTGTATTTGAGGAACATGAGAAGGGCTTCCTTGGATCGCATTGAGGCCTACGCTGATAAAGGAAATTTCATCCGTTCAAAACGTGAAAGAAGCTTTCTGAGAAACTTCTTTCTGATCTGTGAGTTCATCTCACAGACTTATAACTTAGACTTCAGGAAGCAGTTTGCGAACACTCTTTTCGTGGATCTGGTAAAGTGATATTTGGGAGCCCATAGGGGCCCATGGTGAAAAAGGAAATATCCTCACATAATAACTAGAGAGAAGCTTTCTGAGAGATTGCTTTCTGATGTGTGACTTCATCACACAGAGTTCCACCCTTCCCTTCTTGGAACAGTTTGCTAACACTGTTGTCGTGGATTCTGCAAAGGTATATTTGGGAGCTCATTGAGGGCTATGGTGAAAAAGGAAATATCCTCACATAATACTAAAGAGAAGCTTTCTGAGAAACTGCATTGCCATGTGTGAATGCAACTCACAGAGTTACACGTTTCTCTTCAGTGATCAGTTTGTTAACACAGTTTTCTGGAAATCTGCAATTAGATACTTCATAGCGCAATGAACCTTACGGTGACAAAGGATATATCCACAGAGGAAAACTAGAAAGAAGCTTTCCTAAAAACTTCTTGGTGATGTGTGAATTCATCTCACAGAGTTACACTTATGTTTCGTGGAGCAGTCCATTAACAAGGTCTTTGAGGATTCTGAGAACGGCTTCTTTGGATCGCATTGAGGCCTACGCTGATAATGGATATTTCATCCGTTCAAAACGTGAAAGAAGCTTTCTGAGAAACTTCTTTCTGATCTGTGAGTTCATATCAGAGACTTATAACTTAGACTTCAGGAAGCAGTTTCCTACACTCTTTTCGTGGAATCTGTAAAGTGATATTTGGGAGCCCATAGGGGCCCATCGTGAAAAAGGAAATATCCTCACATAATAACTAGAGAGAAGCTTTCTGAGAGATTTCTTTCTGATATGCGGCTTCTTCACGCAGAGTTCCACCCTTCCCTTCTTGGAACAGTTTGCTAACACTGTTGTCGTGGATTCTGCAAAGGTATATTTGGGAGCTCTTGAGGGCTATGGTGAAAAAGGAAATATCCTCACATAATAACTAAAGAGAAGCTTTCTGAGAAACTGCATTTCCATGTGTGAATGCAACTCACAGAGTTACACGTTTCTCTCAGTGATCAGTTTGTTAACACAGTTTTCTGGAAATCTGCAATTAGATACTTCATAGCGCAATGAACCTTACGGTGACAAAGGAAATATCCACAGATGAAAACTAGAAAGAAGCTTTCTTAGAAACTTCTTGGTGATGTGTGAATTCATCTCACAGAGTTACACTTATGTTTCGTGGAGCAGTCCATTAACACTGTCTTTGAGGAATCCTGAGAATGGCTTCTTTGGATCGCATTGAGGCCTACGCTGATAAAGGAAATTTCATCCGTTCAAAACGTGAAAGAAGCTTTCTGAGAAACTTCTTTCTGATCTGTGAGTTCATCTCACAGACTTATAACTTAGACTTCAGGAAGCAGTTTGCTAACACTCTTTTCGTGGAATCTGTAAGTGATATTTGGGAGCCCATAGGGGCCCATGGTGAAAAAGGAAATATCCTCACATAATAACTAGAGAGAAGCTTTCTGAGAGATTCCTTTCTGATGTGTGGCTTCATCACACAGAGTTCCACCCTTCCCTTCTTGGAACAGTTTGCTAACACTGTTGTCGTGGATTCTGCAAAGGTATATTTGGGAGCTCATTGAGGGCTCTGGTGAAAAAGGAAATATCCTCACATAATAACTAAAGAGAAGCTTTCTGAGAAACTGCATTGCCATGTGTGAATGCAACTCACAGAGTTACAGGTTTCTCTTCAGTGATCAGTTTGTTAACACAGTTTTCTGGAAATCTGCAATTAGATACTTCATAGCGCAATGAACCTTACGGTGACAAAGGAAATATCCACAGATGAAAACTAGAAAGAAGCTTTCTTAGAAACTTCTTGGTGATGTGTGAATTCATCTCACAGAGTTACACTTATGTTTCGTGGAGCAGTCCATTAACACTGTCTTGAGGAATCTGAGAACGGCTTCTTTGGATCGCATTGAGGCCTACGCTGATAAAGGAAATTTCATCCGTTCAAAACGTGAAAGAAGCTTTCTGAGAAACTTCTTTCTGATCTGTGAGTTCATCTCACAGACTTATAACTTAGACTTCAGGAAGCAGTTTGCTAACACTGTTTTCGTGGAATCTGTAAAGTGATATTTGGGAGCCCATAGGGGCCCATGGTGAAAAAGGAAATATCCTCACATAATAACTAGAGAGAAGCATTCTGAGAGATTCCTTTCTGATGTGCGGCTTCATCACACAGAGTTCCACCCTTCCCTTCTTGGAACAGTTTGCTAACACTGTTGTCGTGGATTCTGCAAAGGTATATTTGGGAGCTCATTGAGGGCTATGGTGAAAAAGGAAATATCCTCACATAATAACTAAAGAGAAGCTTTCTGAGAAACTGCATTGCCATGTGTGAATGCAACTCACAGAGTTACACGTTTCTCTTCAGTGATCAGTTTGTTAACACAGTTTTCTGGAAATCTGCAATTAGATACTTCATAGCGCAATGAACCTTACGGTGACAAAGGAAATATCCACAGATGAAAACTAGAAAGAAGCTTTCTTAGAAACTTCTTGGTGATGTGTGAATTCATCTCACAGAGTTACACTTATGTTTCGTGGAGCAGTCCATTAACACTGTCTTTGAGGAATCTGAGAATGGCTTCTTTGGATCGCATTGAGGCCTACGCTGATAAAGGAAATTTCATCCGTTCAAAACGTGAAAGAAGCTTTCTGAGAAACTTCTTTCTGATCTGTGAGTTCATCTCACAGACTTATAACTTAGACTTCAGGAAGCAGTTTGCTAACACTCTTTTCGTGGAATCTGTAAAGTGATATTTGGGAGCCCATAGGGGCCCATGTTGAAAAAGGAAATATCCTCACATAATAACTAGAGAGAAGCTTTCTGAGAGATTCCTTTCTGATGTGTGCATTCGTCACACAGAGTTCAACCCTTCCCTTCTTGGAATAGTTTGCTAACACTGTTGTCTTGGATTCTGCAAAGGTATATTTGGGAGCTCATTGAGGGCTACTGGTGAAAAAGGAAATATCCTCACATAATAACTAAAGAGAAGCTTTCTGAGAAACTGCATTGCCATGTGTGAATGCAACTCACAGAGTTACACGTTTCTCTTCAGTGATCAGTTTGTTAACACAGTTTTCTGGAAATCTGCAATTCGATACTTCATAGCGCAATGAACCTTACAGTGACAAAGGAAATATCCACAGATGAAAACTAGAAAGAAGCTTTCTTAGAAACTTCTTGGTGATGTGTGAATTCATCTCACAGAGTTACACTTATGTTTCGTGGAGCAGTCCATTAACAAGGTCTTTGAGGATTCTGAGAACGGCTTCTTTGGATCGCATTGAGGCCTACGCTGATAATGGAAATTTCATCCGTTCAAAACGTGAAAGAAGCTTTCTGAGAAACTTCTTTCTGATCTGTGAGTTCATCTCAGAGACTTATAACTTAGACTTCAGGAAGCAGTTTCCTACACTCTTTTCGTGGAATCTGTAAAGTGATATTTGGGAGCCCATAGGGGCCCATCGTGAAAAAGGAAATATCCTCACATAATAACTAGAGAGAAGCTTTCTGAGAGATTTCTTTCTGATATGCGGCTTCTTCACGCAGAGTTCCACCCTTCCCTTCTTGGAACAGTTTGCTAACACTGTTGTCGTGGATTCTGCAAAGTATATTTGGGAGCTCTTTGAGGGCTATGGTGAAAAAGGAAATATCCTCACATAATAACTAAAGAGAAGCTTTCTGAGAAACTGCATTTCCATGTGTGAATGCAACTCACAGAGTTACAGGTTTCTCCTCAGTGATCAGTTTTTTAACACAGTTTTCTGGAAATCTGCAAATACGTACTTCATAGCGCATTGAACCTTACGGTGACAAAGGAAATATCCACAGATGAAAACTAAAAGAAGCTTTCTTAGAAACTTCTTGGTGATGTGTGAATTCATCTCACAGAGTTACACTTATGTTTCATGGAGCAGTCCATTAACACTGTCTTTGAGGTACCTGAGAATGGCTTCTTTGGATCGCATTGAGGCCTACACTGATAAAGGAAATTTCATCCGTTCAAAACGTGAAAGAAGTTTTCTGAGAAACTTCTTTCTGATCTGTAAGTTCATCTCACAGACTTATAACTTAGACTTCAGGAAGCAGTTTGCTAACACTCTTTTCGTATAATTTGTAAGGTGATATTTGGGAACCCATAGGGGCCCATGATGAAAAAGGAAATATCCTCACATAATAACTAGAGAGAAGTTTCCTGAGAGATTCCGTTCTGATGTGTGGCTTCATCACACAAAGTTCCACCCTTCCCTTCTTGGAACAGTTGCTAACACTTTTGTCGTGGATTCTGCCAAGGTATATTTGGGAGTTCATTGAGGGTTCTGGTGAAAAAGGAAATATCCTCACATAATAACTAAAGAGAAGCTTTCTGAGAAACTGCATTGCCATGTGTGAATGCAACTCACAGAGTTACACGTTTATCCTCAGTGATCAGTTTGTTAACACAGTTTTCTGGAAATCTGCAATTAGATACTTCATAGCGCAATGAACCTTACGGTGACAAAGTAAATATCCACAGATGAAAACTAGAAAGAAGGTTTCTTAGAAACTTCTTGGTGATGTGTGAATTCATCTCACAGAGTTACACTTATGTTTCGTGGAAAAGTCCATTAACACTGTCTTTGAGGAATCTGAGAACGGCTTCCTCGGATGCATTGAGGCCTTCGCTGATAAAGGAAATTTCATCGTTCAAAACGTGAAAGAAGCTTTCTGAGAAACTTCTTTCTGATCTGTGAGTTCATCTCACAGGCTTATAACTTAGACTTCAGGAAGCAGTTTGCTAACACTGTTTTTGTGGAATCTGTAAAGTGATATTTGGGAGCCCATAGGGGCCCATGGTGACAAAGGAAATATGCTCATAATAACTAGAGAGGCATTCTGAGAGATTCCTTTCTGATGTGCGGCTTCATCACACAGAGTTCCACACCTCCCTGCTTGGAACAGTTTGTTAACACTGTTGTCGTGGATTCCGAAAAGGTATATTTGGGAGCTCTTTGAGGGCTATGGTGAAAAAGGAAATATCCTCACATAATAACTAAAGAGAAGCTTTCTGAGAAACTGCATTGCCATGTGTGAATGCAACTCACAGAGTTACAGGTTTCTCTTCAGTGATTAGTTTTTTAACACAGTTTTCTGGAAATCTGCAATTAGATACTTCATAGCGCAATGAACCTTATGGTGACAAAGGAAATATCCACAGACGAAAACTACAAGAAGCTTTCTTAGAAACTTCTTGGTAATGTGTGAATTCATCTCACAGAGTTACATTTATGTTTCCTGGAGCAGTCCATTAACACAGTCTTTGAGGAAGCTGAGAGCGGCCTCTTTGGATCGCATTGAGGCCTAGGCTGATAAAGGAAATTTCATCCGTTCAAAACGTGAAAGAAGCTTTCTGAGAAACTTCTTTCTGATCTGTGAGTTCATCTCACAGACTTATAACTTAGACTTCAGGAAGCAGTTTGCTAACACTCTTTTCGTGGAATCTGGAAAGTCATATTTGGGAGCCCTTAGGGGCCCATGGTGAAAAAGGAAATATCCTCACATAATAACTAGAGAGAAGCTTTCTGAGAGATTCCTTCCTGATGTGTGGCTTCATCACACCGAATTTCACCCCTCCCTTGTTGGAACAGTTTGCTAACACTGTTGTCGTGGATTCTGCAGAGGTATATTTGGGAGCTCATTGAGGGCTATTGTGAAAAAGGAAATATCCTCACATAATAACTAAAGAGAAGCTTTCTGAGAAACTGCATTGCCACGTGTGAATGCAACTCACAGAGATACACGTTTCTCTTCAGTGATCAATTTGTTATCACAGTTTTCTGGAAATCTGCATTTCGATACTTCATAGCGCAATGAACCGTACGGTGACAAAGGAAATATCCACAGATGAAAACTAGAAAGAAGCTTTCTTAGAAACTTCTTGGTGATGTGTGAATTCATCTCACAGAGTTACACTTATGTTTCGTGGAGCAGTCCATTTACACTGTCTTTGAGGAATCTGAGAACGGCTTCTTTGGATCGCATTGAGGCCTACGCTGATAAAGGAAATTTCATCCGTTCAAAACGTGAAAGAAGCTTTCTGAGAAACGTCTTTCTGATCTGTGAGTTCATCTCACAGGACTATACACTTAGACTTCATGGAAGCAGTTTGCTAACACTCCTTTCGTGGAATCTGCAAATGATATTTGGGAGGCCCATAGGGGCCCATGGTGAAAAAGGAAATATCCTCACATAATAACTAGAGAGAAGCTTTCTGAGAGATTGCTTTCTGATGTGTGACTTCATCACACAGAGTTCCACCCTTCCCTTCTTGGAACGAGTTTGCTAACTCTGTTATCTTGTGTTTGCAAAGTGATATTTGGGAGCTCACTGAGGGACTATGGTGAAAAAGGAAATATCCTCAGATAAAACTGGAAAAGAAGCCTTCTGAGAAACTGCATTTCGATGTGTGAATGCAACTCACAGAGTTACACGTTTCTCTTCAGTGATTCAGTTTGCTAACACAGTTTTCTGGAAATCTGCAATGGGATACTTCTAAACGGCAATGAAGCTTATGGTGACAAAGGAAATAACCTCAGAGAAAACTAGAAAGAATCTTTCTTAGAAACTTCTTGGTGATGTGTGAATTCATCTCACATAGTGACACTTATGTTTCGTGGAGCAGTGCATGAACACTGTGTTTGAGGGAGCTGAGAAGGACTTCTTTGTATCGCATTGAGGCCTACGCTGGTAAAGGAAATATCACCCGTTGAAAACGTGAAAGAAGCTTTCTGAGAAACTTCGTTGTGATTTGTGAATTCTTCTAATGCAGTTACAGCTTAATTCTCAGGAGGCAGTTTGCTAACACTCTTTTCGTGGAACATGCCAAATGAGATTTGGGAGCCCTTAGGGGCCCATGGTGAAAAAGGATATATCCTCAGATAATAACTAGAGAGAAGCTTTCTGAGAGATTGCTTTCTGATGTGTGACTTCGTCACCCAGAATTCCAACCTTCCCTTCTTGGAACAATTTGCTAACTCTGTTACATTGTGTTTTCTCCTCAGTGTTCAGTTTGCTAACACAGTTTTCTAGAAATCTGCAATGGGATACTGCTGAACGCAATGAAGCTTACGGTGACAATGGAAATATCCTCAGATGAAAACTAGAAGGAAGCTCTGTTAGAAACTTCTTGGTGATGTGTGAATTCATCTCACAGAATTATACTTATGTTTCATGAAGGAGTCCATTAACACTGTCTTTGAGGAACCGGATAAGGACTTCTTTGGATTTCATTAAGGCCTACGCTGATAAAGGAAATATCATAATTTGAAAACGTGAAAGAAGCTTTGTGAGAAACTTCTTTGTTATCTGTGAATTCCTCTCACTGAAGTACAGCTTAGTTCTCAGGTAGGAGTTTGCTAACACTCTTTTCGTGGAATCTGCAAAGTGAGATTTGGGAGCCCTTAGCGGGCAATGGTGAAAACGGAAACATCCTCAGATAATAACAAGAGAGAAACTTTCTGAGAGTTTGCTTTCTGATGTGTGACTTCATCACACTGAATTCCAACCTTCCATTCTTTGAAGAGTTGCTAACTCTGTTAACTTGTGTTCTGCAAGGTGATATTTGGGAGCTCACTGTGGGCTATGGTGAAAAAGGAAATATACCCAGATCAAAACTGGAAGGAAGCCTTCTGAGAAACTGCATTTCGATGTGTGAATGCAACTCACAGAGTTACACGTTTCTCCTCCGTGTTCACTTTGCTAACAGAGTTTTCTGGAAATCTGCAATGGGATACTTCTGAACGCAATGAAGCTTACGGAGACAACGGAAATATCCTTAGATGAAAACTAGAAAGAAGCTTCTATTAGAAATTTCTCGGTGATGTGTGAATGCATCTCACAGAATTACACTTATGTTTCACGCAGCAGTCCGTTAACACTGTGTTTGAGGAACCTGAGAAGGACTTCTTTGGATCGCATTGAGGCCTACGCTGATAAGAGAAATATAATGAGATCAAAACGTGAAAGAAACTTTCTGAGAAACTTCTGTTTTATCTGTGAATTCCTATCACAGATTTACAGCTTAGTTCTCAGGAAGCAGTTTGCTAACCCTCTTTTCGTGGAATCTGCAAGTGAGATTTGGGAGCCCTTAGGGGCCCATGGTGAAAAAGGAATATCCTCATATAATAAATAGAGAGAAGCTTTCTCAGAGATTGCTTACTGATGTGTGACTTCATCACACAGAGTTCCACCCTTCCTTCTTGAAGAGTTTGCTAACTCTGTATGTTGTGTTATGCAAAGTGATATTGGGAGCTCACTGAGGACTATGGTGGAAAAGGAAATATACCCAGATAAAACTGGAAGGAAGCCTTTTGAGAAACTGCATTTCAATGTGTGAATGCAACTCACAGAGTTACACGTTTCTCTTCAGTGTTCAGATTGCTAACACAGTTTTCTGGAAATCTGCAATGGGATATTTCTGAACGCAATGAAGCTTACGGTGACAAAGGAAATATCCTCAGATGAAAACTAGAAAGAAGCTTTCTTAGAAACTTCTTGGTGCTGTGGGAATTCATCTCACAGAATTACACCTCTGTTTCATGCAGCAGTCCATTAATACTGTCTTTGAGGAACCTGAGAAAGACTTCTTTGGATCGCCTTGAGGCCTACGCTGGTAAGGGAAATATCACCCGTTCGAAACGTGAAAGAAGCTTTGTGAGAAACTTCTTTGTGATCTGTGAATTCCTCTCACGGAGTTACAGCTTAGTTCTCAGGAGGCAGTTTGCTAACACTCTTTTCGTGGAATCTGCCAAATGAGATTTGGGAGCCCATAGGGGCCCTTGGTGAAAAAGGAAATATCCTCAGATAATAACTGGAGAGAAGCTTTCTGAGAGATTGCTTTCTGATGTGTGACTTCATCACACAGAGTTCCACCCTTCCCTTCTTGGAAGAATGTGCTAACTCTGTTATCTTGTGTTCTGCAAAGTGATATTTGGGAGCTCACAGAGGACTATGGTGAAAAAGGAAATATCCTCAGATCAAAACTGGAAAGAAGCCTTCTGAGAAACTGCATTTCGATGTGTAAATGCAACTCACAGAGTTACACGTTTCTCCTCAGTGTTCAGTTTGCTAACACAGTTTTCTGGAAATCTGCAATGGGATACTTCTGAACGCAAAGAAGCTTACGGTGACAAAGGAAATATCCTCAGATGAAAACTAGAAAGAAGCTCTGTTAGAAACTTCTTGGTGATGTGTGAATTCATCTCACAGAATTACACATATGTTTCATGCAGCTTTCCATTAACACTGTCTTTGAGGATCCAGAGAAGGACTTATTTGGATCGCATTGAGGCCTACGCTGGTAAGGGAAATATCACCCGTTCAAAACGTGAAAGAAGCTTCCTGAGAAACTTCTTTGTGATCTGTGAATTCTTCTCCCAGAGTTACAGTTTATTTCTCAGGAAGCAGTTTGCTAACACTCTTTTCGTGGAATCTCCAAAGTAAGATTTGGGAGCCCTTAGGGGCCCATGGTGAAAAAGGAAATAACCTCAGATAATAACTGGAGAGAAGCTTTCTGAGAGATTGCTTTCTGATGTGTGACTTCGTCACATAGAGTTCCAACCTTCCCTTCTTGGAACAATTTTCTAACTCTGTTACCTTGTGTTTTCTCCTCAGTGTTCAGTTTGCTAACACAGTTTTCTGCAAATCTGCAATGGGATACTGCTGAACGCAATGAAGCTTACGTTGACAAAGGAAATATCCTCAGATGAAAACTAGAAAGAAGCTCTGTTAGAAACTTTCTTGGTGATGTGTGAATTCATCTCACAGAATACACTTATGTTTCATGAAGGAGTCCATTAACACTGTCTTTTGAGGAACGTGAGAAGGACTTCTTTGGATTTCATTGAGGCCTACGCTGATAAAGGAAATATCATAAGTTGAAAACGTGAAAGAAGCTTGTGAGAAACTTCTTTGTGATCTGTGAATTCCTCTCACAGAGTTACAGCTTAGTTCTCAGGAAGCAGTTTCCTAACACTCTTTCGTGGAATCTGCCAAATGAGATTTGGGAGCCCTTAGGGGCCCATCGGTGAAAAAGGAAATATCTTCACGATAATAACTAGAGAGAAGCTTTCTGAGAGATTGCTTTCTGATGTGTGACTTATTCACGCAGAGTTCCCACCCTTCCCTTCTTGGAACAGTTTGCTAACTACTGTTATCTTGTGATTCTGCAAAGTATTATTTGGGAGCTCACTTTGAGGGCTATGGTGAAAAAGGAATATCCTCAATCATAACTGAAAGAAGCCTTTCTGAGAAACTGCATTTCCATGTGTGAATGCAACTCACAAGAGTTACACGGTTTCTCCTTCAGTGATTCAGTTTTTAACACAGTTTTCTGGAAATCTGCAATGACTTACTTCATGAGCGCATTGAAGCCTTACTGGTGACAAAGAAAATATCCACTCAGATGTAAACTAAAAGAAGCACTTTCTTAGAAACTTCTTGGTGATGTGTGAATTCATCTCACAGAGTTACACTTATGTTTCGTGAAGCAGTCCATTAACACTGTCTTTGAGGTAAGCTGAGAAGGACTTTTCGATTGCATTGAGGCCTACGTTGATAAAGGAATATCATAAGTTGAAAACGTGAAAGAAGCTTCCTGAGAAACTTCTTTGTGATCTGTGAATTCCTCTCACAGAGTTACAGCTTAGTTCTCAGGTAGGATTTTGCTAACACTCTTTTCGTGGAATCTGCAAAGTGACATTTGGGAGCCCTTAGCGGGCAATGGTGAAAACGGAAACATCCTCAGATAATAACAAGAGAGAAACTGTCTGAGAGTTTGCTTTCTGATGTGTGACTTCATCACACAGAATTCCACCCTTCCATTCCTTGAAGAGTTTGCAAACTTTATTAACTTGGGTTCTGCAAGGTGATAGTTGGGAGCTCACTGTGGGCTACTGTGAAAAAGGAAATATCCTCAGATCAAAACCGGAAAGAAGCCTTCTGAGTAACTGCATTTCGATGTGTGAATGCATCTCACAGAGTGACACGTTTCTCTTCAGTGTTCAGTTTGCTACCACAGTTTTCTGGAAATCTGCAATTAGGATACTCTAGCGCAAATGAAACTTACGGTGACAAAGGAAATATCCTACAGATGATAACTAGAAGGAAGCTTTCTTAGAAACTTCTTGGTGATGTGTGAATTCATCTCACAGAGTTACACTTATGTTTCGTGAATCAGTCCATTAACACTGTCTTTGAGGAATCTGAGAAGGGCTTCCTGGATCGCATTGAGGCCTACGCTGATAAAGGAAATTTCATGCGTTCAAAACGTGAAAGAAGCTTTCTGAGAAACTTCTTTCTGATCTGTGAGTTCATCTCAACAGCTTATAACTTAGACTTTCAGGAAGCAGTTTGCTAACACTCTTTTCGTGGAATCTGTAAAGTGATATTTGGGAGCCCATAGGGGCCCATGGTAAAAAGGAAATATCCTCACATAATAACTAGAGAGGCAGTTTCTGAGAGATTGCTTTCTGATGTGTGACTTCATCACACAGAGTTCCACCCTTCCCTTCTTGGAACAGTTTGCTAACACTGTTGTCGTGGATTCTGCAAAGGTATATTTGGGAGCTCATTGAGGGCTATGGTGAAAAAGGAAATATCCTCACATAATAACTAAAGAGAAGCTTTCTGAGAAACTGCATTGCCATGTGTGAATGCAACTCACAGAGTTACACGGTTTCTCTTCAGTGATTAGTTTGCTAACTACAGTTTTCTGGAATTCTGCAATTAGATACCTCATAGCGCAATGAACCTTATGGTGACAAAGGAAATATCCTACAGATGAAAACTAGAAAGAAGCTTTCTTAGAAACTTCTTGGTGATGTGTGAATTCATCTCACAGAGTTACACTTATGTTTCGTGGAGCAGTCCATTAACACTGTCTTTGAGGAAGCTGAGAAGGGCTTCCTTGGATCGCATTGAGGCCTAGGCTGATAAAGGAAATTTCATCCGTTCAAAACGTGAAAGAAGCTTTCTGAGAAACTTCTTTCTGATCTGTGAGTTCATCTCACAGACTTATAACATTAGACCTCAGGAGGCAGTTTGCTAACACTCTTTTCGTGGAATCTGCCAAATGAGATTTGGGAGCCCATAGTGGCCGATGGTGAAAAAGGAAATATCCTCAGATAATAACTAGAGAGAAGCTTTCTGAGAGATTGCTTTCTGATGTGTGACTTCATCACACAGACTTCCACCCTTCCCTTCTTGGAACAGTTTGCTAACTCTGTTATCTTGTGTTCTGCAAAGTGATAATTGGGAGCTCACAGAGGACTATGGTGAAAAAGGAAATATCCTCAGATCAAACAGGAAAGAAGCCTTTTGACTAACTGCATTTCGATGTGTGAATGCAACTCACAGAGTTACATTTTTCTCTTCAGTGTTCATTTTGCTAACACAGTATTCTGGAAATCTGCAATGGGATACTTCTGAACGCAATGAAGCTTATGGTGACAAAGGAAATATCCTCAGATGAAAACTAGAAAGAAGCTCTGTTAGAAACTTCTTGGTGATGTGTGAATTCATCTCACAGAATTACACTTATGTTTCATGCAGCATTTCATTAACACTGTCTTTGAGGATCCTGAGAAGTACTTATTTGGATCGCATTGAGGCCTACGCTGGTAAAGGAAATATCATCAGTTCAAAACGTGAAAGAAGCTTCCTGAGAAACTTCTTTGTGATATGTGAATTCCGCTCCCAGAGTTACAGCTTATGTCTCAGAAAGCAGTTTGCTAACACTCTTTTCGTGGAATCTGCAAAGTGAGATTTGGAAGCCCTTAGGGCCCATGGTGAAAAAGGAAATATCCTCAGATAATAACTAGAGAGAAGCTTCTGAGAGATTGCTTTCTGATGTGTGACTTCATCACATAAAGTTCCACGTTTCCGTATTTGGAAAAGTTTGCTAACTCTGTTGTCGTGGATTCTGCAAAGTTATATTTTGGAGCTCATTGCAGGCCATGGTGAAAAAGGAAATATCCTCACATAATAACTAGAGAGAAGCTTTCTGAGAGATTGCTTTCTGATGTGTGACTTCATCACACAGAGTTCCACCCTTCCCTTCTTGGAACAGTTTGCTAACACTGTTGTCGTGGATTCTGCAAAGGTATATTTGGGAGCTCTTGAGGACTACGGTGAAAAAGGAAAAATCCTCAGATCAAAACTGGAAAGAAGCCTTCTGAGAATCTTCTTTCTGATCTGTGAGTTCATCTCACAGACGTATAACTTAGACTTCAGGAAGCAGTTTGGGAACACTCTTTTCGTGGATTCTGGAAAGTGATATTTGGAAGCCCATGGGGGCCCATGGTGAAAAAGGAAATTTCCTCACATAATAACTAGAGAGAAGCTTTCTGAGAGATTGCTTTCTGATGTGTGACTTTATCACACAGACTTCCACACATCCCTTCTTGCAACAGTTTGATAACACTGTTGTCGTGGATTCTGCAAAGGTGTATTTGGGAGCTCTTTCAGGGCTATGGTGAAAAAGGAAATATCCTCACATAACAACTAAAGAGAAGCTTTCTGAGAACCTGCATTGCCATGTGTGAGTGCAACTCACAGAGTTACAAGTTTCTCTTCAGTGATCAGTTTGTTAACTAAGTTTTCTGGAAATCTGCAATGGGATACCACTGAGCGAAATGAAGCTTACGGTGACAAAGGAAATATCCTCAGATGAAAACTAGAAAGAAGCTTTCCTAGAAACTTCTTGGTGATATGTGAATTCATCTCACAGAGTTACACTTATGTTTCCTGGAGCAGTCCAATAACACTGTCTTTGAGGAAACTGAGAAGGGCTTCCTTGGATCGCATTGAGGCCTACGCTGATAAACGGATTTTCATCCGTTCAAAACGTGAAAGAAGCTTTCTGAGAAACTTCTTTCTGATCTGTGAGTACATCTCACACTCGTATAACTTCAACTTCAGGAAGCAGTTTCCGAACACTCCTTTCGTGGATTCCGGAAAGTGATATTTGGGAGCCCATAGGGGCCCATGGTGAAAAAGGAAATATCCTCACAGAATAACTAGATAGAAGCTTTCTGAGAGATTGCTTTCTGATGTGTGACTTCAGCACACAGAGTTCCACCCATCCCTTCTGGGAACAGTTTGCTAACACTGTTATCGTGGATTCTGCAAAGGTATATTTGGAAGCTCAATGAGGGCTATGGTGAAAAATGAAATGTCCCTCAAATCAAAACTGGAAAGAAGCCTTCTGAGAACTGCATTGCCATGAGTGAATGCAACTCACCGAGTTACAAATTTCTCTTCAGTGATCAGTTTGCTAACTAAGTTTTCGGGAAATCTGCAATTAGATACTTCATAGCGCAATGAACGTACGGTGACAAAGGAAATATGAAGAGATGAAAACTAGAAAGAAGCTTTCTTAGAAACTTCTTGGTGATGTGTGAATTCATCTCACAGAGTTACACTTATGTTTCGTGGAGCAGTCCATTAACACTGTCTTTGAGGAATCTGATAACGGCTTCTTGGATCGCATTGAGGCCTACGCTGATAAAGGAAATTTCATCCGTTCAAGACGTGAAAGAAGCTTTCTCAGAAACTTCTTTCTGATCTGTGAGTTCATCTCACAGACTTATAACTTAGACTTCAGGAAGCAATTTGCGAACACTCTTTTCGTGGATTCTGGAAAGGGATATTTGGGAGCCCATGTTGCCCATGGTGAAAAAGGAAATATTCTCACATAATAAATAGAGAGAAGCTTTCTGAGAGATTGCTTTCTGATGTGTGACTTCATCACACAGAGTTCAACCGTTCCCTTCTTGGAACAGTTTGCTAACACTGTTGTCCTGGATTCTGCAGAGATATATTTGGGAGCTCATTGAGGGCTACGGTGAAAAAGAAAATATCCCCAGATCAAAACTGGAAAGAAGCGTTCTGAGAAACTGCATTTCCATGAGTGAATGCAATTCACAGAGTTACACGTTTCTCTTCAGTGATCAGTTTGCTAACTAAGTTTTCTGGAAATCTGCAATGGGATACCTCTTAGCACAATGAAGCTTATGGTGACAAAGGAAATATCCTCAGATGAAAACTAGAAAGAAGCTTTCCTAGAAATTTGTTGGTGATGTGTGAATTCATCTCACAGAGTTACACTTATGTTTCGTGGAGTAGTCCATTAACAATGTCTTTGAGGAAGCTGAGAAGGGCTTCCTTGGATCGCATTTAAGCCTACGCTGATAAAGGAAATTTCATCCGTTCAAAACGTGAAAGAAGCCTTGTGAGAAACTGCTTTCTGATCTGTGAGTTCATCTCACAGACATATAACTTAGACTTCGGGAAGCAGTTTGCTAACACTCCTTTCGTGGATTCTGAAAAGTGATATTTGGGAGCCCATAGGGGTCCATGATGAAAAAGGAAATATCCTCACATAATAACTAGAGAGATGCTGTCTGAGAGATTGCTTTCTGAAGTGTGAGTTCATCACACAGAGTTCCACCCTTCCCTTCCTGGAACAGTTTGCTACAACTGTTGTCGTGGATTCTGCAAAGGTATATTTAGGAGCCCATTGATAGCTAGGGTGAAAAAGGAAATATCCTCAGATCAAAACTGGTAAGAAGCCTTCTGAGAAACTGCGTTGCCATGAATGAATGGAACTCACAGATTTTCACGTTTCTCTTCAGTGATCAGTTTGCTAACTAAGTTTTCCGGAAATCTGCAATGGGATACCTCTTAGCGCAATGAAGCTTACGGTGACAAAGAAAACATCCTCAGATGAAAACTAGAAAGAAGCTTCATTAGAAACTTCTTGGTGATGTGTGAATTCATCTCACAGAGTTACACATACGTTTCATGGAGCAGTCCATTAACACTGTCTTTGAGGAATCTGAGAACGGCTTCTTTGGATCGCATTGAGGCCTACGCTGATGATGGAAATATCAACCGTTCAAAACGGGAAAGAAGCTTTCTGAGAAATTTCTTTCTGATCTGTGAGTTCATCTCACAGACTTTTAACTTAGACTTCAGGAAGCAGTTTGCTAACACTCTTTTCGTGGAATCTGTAAAGTGATATTTGGGAGCCCTTAGGGGCCCATGGTGAAAAAGGAAATATCCTCACATTATAACTAGAGAGAAGCATTCTGAGAGATTCCTTTCTGATGTTTGACTTCATCACACAGAGTTCCACCTTTCCCTTCTTGGAACAGTTTGCTAACACTGTTGTCGTGGATTCTGCAAAGGTATATTTGGGAGCTCATTGAGGGCTACGGTGAAAAAGGAAATATCCTCACATAATAACTAAAGAGAAGCTTCCTGAGAAACTGCATTGGCATGTGTGAATGCAACTCACAGAGTTACACGTTTGTCTTCAGTGATCAGTTTGTTAACACTGTTTTCTGGAAATCTGCAATTAGATTCTTCATAGCGCAATGAAGCTTACGGTAACAAAGGAAATATCCACAGATGAAAATTAGAAAAAAGCTTTCTGAGAAACTTCTTGGTGATGTGTGAATTCATCTCACAGAATTACACTTATATTTCGTGGAGCAATCCATTAACACTGTTTTTGAGGATCCTGAGAAGTGCTCCCTTGGATCGCATTGAGGCCTACGCAGATAAAGGAAATTTATTCTCTTCAAAACGTGAAAGAAGCTTTCTGAGAAACTTCTTTCTGATCTGTAAGTTCATGTCACAGACTTATAACTTAGACTTCAGGTAACAGTTTGCTAACACTCTTATCGTGGAATCTGGAATGTGATATTTGGGAGCTCATAGGGGCCCATGATGAAAAGGGAAATATCCTCATATAATAACTAGAGAGAAGCTTTCTGAGAGATTGCTTTCTGATGTGTGACTTCATCACACAGAGTTCCCCCCTTCCCTTTTTGAAACAGTTTGCTAACACTGTTGTCGTGGATTCTGCAAAGGTATATTTGGGAGCTCATTGAGGGCTATGGTGTAAAAGGAAATATCCTCAGATCAAAACTGGAAAGAAGCGTTCTGAGAAACTGCATTGCCATGAGTGAATGCAACTCACAGAGTTACACGTTTCTCTTCAGTTATTACTTTGCTAACTAATTTTTCTGGAAATCTGCAATTTGATACCTCTTAGCGCAATGGAGCTTACGGTGACAAAGGAAATATCCTCAGATTAAACCTAGAAAGGAGCTTTCTTAGAAACTTCTTGGTGATATGTGAATTCATCTCACAGAGTTACACTTCTGTTTCGTGGAGCAGTCCATTAACACTGTCTTTGAGGAAACTGAAAAGGGCTTCCTTGGATCGCATTGTGGCCTACGCTGATAAAGGAAATTTCATCCGTTCAAAACGTGAAAGAAGCTTTCTGAGAAACTTCTTTGTGATCTGTGAGTTCGTCTCACAGACGAATAACTTAGACTTCAGGAAGCAGTTTGCGAACACTCTTTCCGTGGATTCTGGAAAGTGATATTTGGGAGCCCCTAGGGGCCCATGGTGAAAAAGGAAATATCCTCACAGAATAACTAGAGAGAAGCTTTCTGAGAGATTGCTTTCTGATGTGTGACTTCATCACACAGAGTTCCACCCTTCCCTTCTTGGAACAGTTTGCTAACACTGTTGTCGTGGATTCTGCAAAGGTATATTTGGGAGCTCATTGAGGACTATGGTGAAAAAGGAAATATCCTCACATAATAACGAAAGAGAAGCTTTCTGAGAAACTTCTTTCTGATCTGTGAGTTCATCTCAGAGACATATAACTTAGACTTCAGGAAGCAGTGTGTGAACACTCTTTTCGTGGATTCTGGAAACTGATATTAGGGAGCCCATAGGGGCCCATGGTGAAATAGAAAATATCCTCACATAATAACTAGAGAAAAGCTTTCTGAGGGATTGCTTTCTGACGTGTGACTTCATCACACAGAGTTCCACCCTTCCCTTCTTGGAACAGTTTGCTAACACTGTTGTCGTGGATTCTGCAAAGGTATATTTGGGAGCTCATTGAGGACTATGGTGAAAAAGGAAATATCCTCACATAATAACGAAAGAGAAGCTTTCTGAGAAACTTCTTTCTGATCTGTGAGTTCATCTCAGGGACATATAACTTAGACTTCAGGAAGCAGTGTGTGAACACTCTTTTCGTGGATTCTGGAAACTGATATTTGGGAGCCCATAGGGGACCATGGTGAAATAGAAAATATCCTCACATAATAACTAGAGAAAAGCTTTCTGAGAGATTGCTTTCTGACGTGTGACTTCATCACACAGAGTTCCACCCTTCCCTTCTTGGAACAGTTTGCTAACACTGTTTTCGTGTATTCTGCAAAAGTATATTTGGGAGCTCATTAAGGGCTATCGTGAAAAAGGAAATATCCTCAGATCAAAACTGGAAAAAACCTTCTGAGAAACTGCATTGCCATGAAAGAATGCAACACACAGTGTTACACGTTTCTCTTCAGTGATCAGTTTCCTAACTAAGTTTTCTGGAAATCTGCAATTAGATTCTTCATAGCGCAATGAACCTTACGGTGACAGAGGAAATATCCACAGATGAAAACTAGAAGGAAGCTTTCTTAAAAACTTCTTGGTGATGTGTGAATTCATCTCACAGAGTTACACTTATGTTTCTTGGAGCAGTCCAATAACTCTGTCCTTGATTAACCTGAGAAGGGCTACCTTGGATTGCATTGAGGCCTACTCTGATAAAGGAAATTTCATCCGTTCATAACGTGAAAGAAGCTTTCTGAGAAACTTCTTCTTTTTTTTTTTTTTTTTTTTTTTACAAATTTTTATCTATTTATTGAATAGGTAATTCATAAATTGAACAAATTTCAAAGGTATGAAAGGGTACAGAGTGAACAGCAAGCGTCCCTTACTGCTCAGACCTTCTAGAGACAATCACTCTTGCCAGGTTTTTCTGGTCCTCCTAAAGGTATTCGATGCATCAACTAATATTCCTTTTTCTACCCTCCACAAAATTGTAGTACCCTCTACACCATTTTACATCTTGCTTTATTCTCCTAACAATGTATCTGAGGCTCTCTTGGCACATTCACAGGTACCCTGCAGGTGTTTTAGCAGCCACACAGCAATCCAGTGAAGGAGGCACCATAGTTGAGTTAGCCTCTCCTCTACCGAGGCCATGTAGGAGAACTGCAAGCAAAACAGCAGTGAATATCTTTGTATGCACAAAATTTTGCAAATCTATTATTGTCCGTAATGCAAACTTTGGTTTTCTTCTTTATGTTGTGTCTGATTACAATAGTAATACATGCTTACAGGAAAATATTTGCAGAAATATATAATGCAGAATGTGAAAGTACTCAAGAATCTCACCTTTCATAACCACTATGGCTATTCGTTTGTCCAGATGATTTCTAATCTAGAATAATTGAAAAAGAAGGAGCATGTCACACCCAGAGCATAAGGCAGATTCCAGAATCTCTCCCTCTCTATGGTTTGGAGTTCACATGGAGAGAAGCTGTAATTCCTCCCAAAGGGTGCTGATGCATTCCTCTACTATAATAACTGTTTCTCAATTGGATTCTACAGATGACTTTGGGATATAAATTAATTTGTCAGTGAAGGTGTATTTTCCAAGTAAGAGATCTAAAACATTCATCAGATTCTTTTTTTTTTTTTTTTTATACTTTAAGTTCTAGGGTACATGTGCATAACGTGCAGGTTTGTTACATATGTATACTTATGCCATGTTGGTGTGCTGCACCCATCAACTCGTCAGCACCCATCAATTCATCATTTATATCATGTATAACTCCCCAATGCAATCCCTCCCTCCTCCCTCCTCCCCCCTCCCCATGATAGACCCCAGTGTGTGATGTTCCCCTTCCCGAGTCCAAGTGATCTCATTGTTCAGTTCCCACCTATGAGTGAGAACATGCGGTGTTTGGTTTTCTCTTCTTGTGATAGTTTGCTAAGAATGATGGTTTCAGCTGCATCCATGTCCCTACAAAGGACGCAAACTCATCGTTTTTTATGTCTGCATAGTATTCCATGGTGTATATGTGCCACATTTTCTTAATCCAGTCTGTCACAGATGGACATTTGGGTTGATTCCAAGTCTTTGCTATTGTGAATAGTGCCGCAATAAACATACGTGTACATGTGTCTTTGTAGTAGACTAATTTATAATCCTTTGGGTATATACCCAGTAGTGGGATGGCTGGGTCATATGGTACATCTAGTTCTAGATCCTTGAGGAATTGCCATACTGTTTTCCATAATGGTTGAACTAGTTTACAATCCCACCAACAGTGTAAAAGTGTTCCTATTTCTCCACATCCTCTCCAACACCTGTTGTTTCCTGACTTCTTAATGATTGCCATTCTAACTGGTGTGAGATGGTATCTCATTGTGGTTTTGATTTGCATTTCTCTGATGGCCAGTGATGACTTCTTTCTGATCTGTGAGTTCATCTCACCGACTTATAACTGAGACTTCAGGAAGGAGTTTGCTAACACTCTTTTCGTGGATTCTGGAAAGTGATATTTGGGAGCCCATAGGGGCCCATGGTGAAAAAGGAAATATCTCACATAATAACTAGAGAGAAGCTTTCTGAGAGATTGCTTTCTGATGTGTGACTTCATCACACAGAGTTCCACCATTCCCTTCTTGGAACAGTTTGCCAACACTGTTGTCGTGGATTCTGCTAAGCTATATTGTAGAGCTCATTGAGGGCTCTGGTGAAAAAGGAAATATCCTCAGATCAAAACTGGAAAGAAGCCTTCTGAGAAACTGCATTGCCATGAGTGACTGCAACTCACAAAGTTTCAAGTTTCTCTTCAGTGATCAGTTTGCTAACTAAGTTTTCTGGAAATCACCAATGGGATGCCTCTTAGCGCAAAGAAACTTAAGGAGACAAAGGAAATATCCTCAGATGAAAAGTAGAAGGAAGCTTTCTTAGAAATTTCTTGGTGATGTGTGAATTCAGCTCACAGAGTTACACTTATGTTTCGTGAATCAGTAAATTAACACTGTCTTTGAGGATCCTGAGAAGGGCTTCCTTGGATTGCATTGAGGCCTACGCTGATACAGGAAATTTCATGCATTCAGAACGTGAAAGAAGCCTTCTGAGAAACTTCTTTCTGATCTGTGAGTTAATCTCAAACACTTATAACTTAGATTTCAGGAAGCAGTTTGCTAACACTCTTTTCGTGGAATCTGGAAAGTGATATTTGGGAGCCCCTAGGGGCCCATGGTAAAAAAGGAAATATCCTCACATAATAACTAGAGGGAAGTTTTCTGAGAGATTGCTTTCTGATGTGTGACTTCATCACACAGAGTTCCACCCTTCCCTTCTTGGAACAGTTTGCTAACACTGTTGTCGTGGATTCTGCAAATGTATAGTTGGGAGCTCATTGAGGGCTATGGTGAAAAAGGAAATATACTCACATCATAACTAAAGAGAAGCTTTCTGTGAAACTGCATTGTCATGTGTGAATGCAACTCACAGAGTTACACGTTTCTCTTCAGTGATGAGTGTGCTAACTAAGTTTTCTGGAATTCTGCAATGGGATACCTCTTAGCGCAATGAAGCTTATGGTGACAAAGAAAATATCCTAAGATGAAAACTAGAAAGAAGCTTTCTTAGAAACTTCTTGGTGATGTGTGAATTCATCTCACAGAGTTACACTTATGTTTCGTGGAGCAGTCCATTAACACTGTCTTTGAGGAACCTGAGAAGGGCTTCCTTGGATCGCATTGAGGCCTATGCTGATAAAGGAAATTTCTTCCGTTCAAACGTGAAAGAAGCTTTCTGAGAAACTTCGTTCTGATCTGTGAGTTCATCTCACAGACTTATAACATAGGCTTCAGGAAGCAGGTTGCAAACACTCTTTTCGTGGAATCTGGAGAGTGATATTTGGTAGTCCATAGGGGCCCATGGTGAAAAAGGAAATATCCTCACATAATAACTAGAGAGAAGCTTTCTGAGAGATTGCTTTCTGATGTGTGACTTCATCACACAGAGTTCCACCCTTCCCTTCTTGGAACAGTTTGCTAACACTGTTGTCGTGGATTTTGCAATGGTATATTTGGGAGCGGTTCCAGGGCTATGATGAAAAAGGAAATATCCTCAGATCAAAAATGGAAAGAAGCCTTCTGAGAAACTGCATTGCAATGAGTGATTGCAACTCACAGAGTTACACGTTTCTCTTCAGTGATCAGTTTGCTAACTAAGTTTTCTGGAAATCTGCAATGCTATACCTCCTAGCGCAATGAAGCTGACGGTGACAAAGGAAATATCCTCATATGAAAACTAGAAAGAAGGTTTCTTAGAAACTTCTTGGTGATGTGTGAATTCATCTCACAGAGTTACACTTATATTTCGTGGAGCAGTCCATTACCACTATATTTGAGGAACATGAGAAGGGCTTCGTTGGATCGCATTGAGGACTACGCTGAGAAAGGAAATTTCTTCCGTTCAAACGTGAAAGAAGCTTTCTGAGAAACTTCGTTCTGATCTGTGAGTTCATCTCACAGACTTATAACATAGACTTCAGGAAGCAGGTTGCAAACACTCTTTTCATGGAATCTGGAGAGTGATATTTGGTAGTCCATAGGGGCCCATGGTGAAAAAGGAAATATCCTCACATAATAACTAGAGAGAAGCTTTCTTAGAGATTGCTTTCTGATGTGTGACTTCATCACACACAGTTCCACCCTTCCCTTCTTGGAACAGTTTGCTAACACTGTTGTCGTGGATTTTGCAATGGTATATTTGGGAGCGGTTAGAGGGCTATGGTGGAAAAGGAAATATCCTCAGATCAAAAATGGAAAGAAGCCTTCTGAGAAACTGCATTGCAATGAGTGATTGCAACTCACAGAGTTACACGTTTCTCTTCAGTGATCAGTTTGCTAACTAAGTTTTCTGGAAATCTGCAATACTATACCTCCTAGCGCAATGGAGCTTATGGTGACAAAGGAAATATCCTCATATGAAAACTAGAAAGAAGGTTTCTTAGAAACTTCTTGGTGATGTGTGAATTCATCTCACAGAGTTACACTTATATTTCGTGGAGCAGTCCATTACCACTATCTTGAGGAACATGAGAAGGGCTTCCTTGGATCGCATTGAGGACTACGCTGAGAAAGGAAATTTCATCCGTTCAAAACGTGAAAGAAGCCTTCTGAGAAACTTCTTTCTGATCTGTGAGTTCATTTCACAGACTTATAACTTAGACTCCAGGAAGCAGTTCGCTAACACTCTTTCTGTGGATTCTGGAAAGTGATATTTGGGAGCCCATAGGGGCCCATGATGAAAAAGGAAATACCCTCACATAATAACTAGAGAGAAGCTTTCTGAGAGATTGCTTTCTGATGTCTGCCTTCAATTTCCTTATACTGTTGTCGTGGATTCTGCAAAGGTATATTTGGGAGCTCATTGAGGGCTATGGTGAAAAAGGAAATATCCTCAGATGAAAACTGGAAGGAAGCCTTCTGAGAAACTGCATTGCCATGAATGAATGCAACTCACAGAGTTACACGACTCTCTTCAGTGATCAGTTTGCTAACTAAGTTTTCTGGAAATCTGCAATGGGATACCTGTTAGCGCAATGAAGCGTACGGTGACAAAGGAAGTATAATCAGATGAATCTAAAAAGAAGCTTTCTTAGAAACTTCTTGGTGATGTGTGAATTCATCTCACAGAGTTACACTTATGTTTCGTGGAGCAGTCCATTAACACTGTCTTTGAGGAACCTGAGAACGGCTTCCTTGGATCGCACTGAGTCCTACGCTGATAAAGGAAATATCATCCGTTCAAAACGTGAAAGAAGCCTTCTGAGAAACTTCTTTCTGATCTCTGAGCTCATCTCGCAGACTTATAACTTAGACTTCAGGAAGCAGTTTGCGAACTGCCTTTTCGTGGAATACAGAAGTGATATTTGGGACCCGAAAGGGGCCCTTGATGAAAAAGGAAATATCCTCACATAATGACTAGAGAGAAGCTTTCTGAGAGATTGCTTTCTGATGTGTGACTTCAGCACACAGAGTTCCACCCATCCCTTCTGGGAACAGTTTGCTAACACTGTTATCGTGGATTCTGCAAAGGTATATTTTGAAGCTCAATGAGGGCTATGGTGAAAAATGAAATGTCCTCAAATCAAAACTGGAAAGAAGCCTTCTGAGAAACTGCATTGCCATGAGTGAATGCAACTCACCGAGTTACAAATTTCTCTTCAGTGATCAGTTTGCTAACTAAGTTTTCGGGAAATCTGCAATTAGATACTTCATAGCGCAATGAACCGTACGGTGACAAAGGAAATATGAAGAGATGAAAACTAGAAAGAAGCTTTCTTAGAAACTTCTTGGTGATGTGTGAATTCATCACACAGAGTTACACTTATGTTTCGTGGAGCAGTCCATTAACACTGTCTTTGAGGAATCTGAGAACGGCTTCTTTGGATCGCATTGAGGCCTACGCTGATAAAGGAAATTTCATCCGTTCAAGACGTGAAAGAAGCTTTCAGAGAAACTTCTTTCTGATCTGTAAATTCATCTCACAGAGTTACAAGCTATGCCTCAAGAAGCAGTTTGCTAACACTCTTTTCGTGGAATCTGCAAAGTGATATTTGGTAGCCCATAGGGGCCCATGGTGGAAAAGGAAATGTCCTCACATAATAACTACAGAGAAACGTTCTGAGAGATTGCTTTCTGATGTGTGACTTCATCACACAGAGTTCCACCCTTCCCTTCTTGGAACAGTTTGCTAACACTGTTCTCGTGGATTCTGCAAAGGTATATTTGGGAGCTCATTGAGGGCTAGGGTGAAAAAGGAATTATCCTCACATAATAACTAAAGAGAAGCTTTCTGAGAAACTGCATTGCCATGTGTGAATGCAACTCACATAGTTACACGTTTCTCTTCAGTGATCAGTTTGTTAACACAGTTTTCTGGAAATCTGCAATTAGATACTTAATACCGCAATGAACCTCACGTTGACAAAGGAAATATCCATAGATGAAAACTAGAAAGAAGCTTTCTTAGAAACTTCTTGGTGATGTGTGAATTCATCTCACAGAGTTACACTTATGTTTCGTGGAGCAGTCCATTGACACTGTCTTTGAGGAATCTGAGAACGGCTTCTTTGAATCGCATTGTGGCCTACGCTGATAGAGGAAATTTCATCCGTTCAAAACGTGACAGAAGCTGTCTGAGAAAAGTCTTTCTGATCTGTGAGTTCATCTCACAGACTTATAACTTAGACTTCAGGAAGCAATTTGCTAACACTCCTTTCGTGGAATCTGTAAAGTGATATTTGGGAGCCCATAGGGGCCCATCTTGAAAAAGGAAATATCCTCACATAATAACTAGAGAGAAGCTTTCTGAGAGTTTGCTTTCTGATGTGCGACTTCATCACACAGAGTTCCACCCGTCCCTACTTGGAACCGTTTGCTAACTCTGTTATCTTGTGTTCTGCAAAGTGATCTTTGGGAGCTCACTGAGGGATATGGTGAAAAAGGAAATATCCTCAGATAAAAACTGGAAAGAAGCCTTCTGAGAAACTGCATTTCGATGTGTGAATGCAACTCACAATGTTACACGTTTCTCTTCAGTGATCAGTTTGCTAACACAGTTTTCTGGAAATCTGCAATGGGATTCTTCTCAACGCAATGAAGCTTACGGTGACAAAGGAAATATCCTCAGATGAAAACTAGAAAGAAACCCTGTTAGAAACTTCTTGGTGATGTGCGAATTCCTCTCACAGAAATACACTTATGTTTCATGCAGCAGTCCATTAACACTGTCTTTGAGGAACCTGAGAAGGAATTCTTTGGATCGCATTGAGGCCTACGCTGGTAAAGGAAATATCATCAGTTCAAAACGTGAAATAAGCATTCTGAGAAACTTCTTTGTGTTCTGTGAATTCCTCTCACAGAGTTACAGCTTAGTTCTCTGGAAGCAGTTTGCTAACACTCTTTTCGTGGAATCTGCCAAATGAGATTTGGGAGCCCATAGGGGCCCATGGTGAAAAAGGAAATATCCTCACATAATAACTAGAGAGAAGCTTTCTGAGCGATTGCTTTCTGATGTGTGACTTCATCCCACAGAGTTCCACCCTTCCCTTCTTGGAAGAGTTTGCTAACACTGTTGTCATGGAATCTCCAAAGGTATATTTGGGATCGCGTTGAGGGCTATGGTGAAAAAGGAAATATCCTCACATAATAACTATAGAGATGTTTCTGAGAAACTGCATTGCCATGTGTGAATGCAACTCACAGAGTAACACGTTTCTCTTCAGTGATCAGTTTGTTAACACAGTTTTCTGGAAATCTGCAGTTAGAGACTTCATAGCGCAATGAACCTTACGGTGTCAAAGGAAAAATCCACAGATGAAAAACAGAAAGAAGCTTTCTTAGAAACTTCTTGGTGATGTGTGAATTCATCTCACAGAGTTAAACTTATGTTTCATGGTGCAGTCCATTAACAATGTCTTTGAGGAACCTGAGAAGGGCTTCCTTGCATCGCATTGAGGCCTACGCTGATAAGGGAAATATCATCAGTTCAAAACGTGAAAGAAGCTTTCTGAGAAACTTCTTTGTGTTCTGTGAATTCCTCTCACAGAGTTACAGCTTAGTTCTCAGGAAGCAGTTTGCTAACACTCTTTTCGTGGAATCTGCCATGTGATATTTGGGGCCCTTAGGGGACAATGTAGAAAAAGGAAATATCCTCACATAATTACTAGAGAGAAGCTTTCTGAGAGATTGCTTTCTGATGTGTGATTTCATCACACATGAGTTCCACCCTTCCCTTCTTGGAACAGTTTGCTAACTCTGTTATCTTGAGTTCTGCAAAGTGATAACTGGGAACTCACTGAGAGACATGGTGAAAAAGGAAATATCCTCAGATCAAACAGGAAAGAAGCCTTCTGGAAAACTGCATTCGATGTGTGAAAGCAACTCACAGAGTTACAAGTTTGTCTTCAGTGTTCAGATTCCTACCACAGTTTTCTGGAAATCTGCAATGGGATACCTCTTAGCGCAATGAAGCTTACAGTGACAAAGGAAATATACACAGATGAAAACTAGAAAGAAGCTTTCTAAGAAACTTCTTGGTGATGTGTGAATTCATCTCACAGAGTTACAATTATGTTTCATGGAGCAGTCCATTAACACTGTCTTTGAGGAATCTGAGACCGGCTTCTTTGGATCGCATTGAGGCCTTCGCTGAAGAGGGAAATTTCTTCCGTTCAAAACGTGAAAGAAGCTTTCTGAGAAACGTCTTTCTGATCTGTGAGTTCATGTCAGAGACTTATAACTTAGACTTCAGGAAGCAGTTTGCTAACACTCTTTTCGTGGATTCTGGAAAGTGATATTTGGGAGCCCATAGGGGCCCATGATGAAAAAGGAAATATCCTCACATAATAACTAGAGAGAAGCTGTCTGAGATGTTGCTTTCTGATGTGTGACTTCATCACGCAGAGTTCCACCTTTCCCTTCTTGGAACAGTTTGCTAACACTGTTATTGTGGATTATGCAAAGGTATATTTGGGAGCTCATTGAGGGCTATGGTGAAAAAGGAAATATCCACACAAGATAACTAAACAGAAGCTTGCTGATAAACTGCATTACCATATGTGAATGCAATTCACAGGGTTACACGTTTCTCTTCAGTGATCAGTTTGTTAACACAGTTTTCTGGAAATCTGCATTTAGATACTTCATAGCGCAATGAACCTTATAGTGACAATGGAAATATCCACAGAGGAAAACTAGAAAGAAGCTTTCATAGAAACTTCTTAGTGATGTGTGAATTCATCTCACAGAGTTACACTTATATTTCGTTGAGCAGTCCATTAACACTGTCTTTGAGGAACCTGAGACCGGCTTCTTTGGATCGCATTGAGGCCGACGCTGATATAGGAAATTTCTTCCGTTCAAAACGTGAAAGAAGCTTTCTGAGAAACTTCTTTCTGATCTGTGAGTTCATCTCAGAGACTTATAACTTAGACTTCAGGAAGCAGTTTGCTAACACTCTTTTCGTGGATTCTGGAAAGTGATATTTGGGTCCCATAGGGGCCCATGATGAAAAAGGAAATATCCTCACATAATAACTAGAGAGAAGCTGTCTGAGAGGTTGGTTTCTGATGTGTGACTTCATCACGCAGAGTTCCACCTTTCCCTTCTTGGAACAGTTTGCTAACACTGTTATCGTGGATTATGCAAAGGTATATTTGGGAGCTCATTGAGGGCTATGGTGAAAAAGGAAATATCCACACAAGATAACTAAACAGAAGCTTGCTGATAAACTGTATTACCATATGTGAATGCAACTCACAGGGTTACACGTTTCTCTTCAGTGATCAGTTTGTTAACACTGTTTTCTGGAAATCTGCAATTAGATACTTCATAGCACAATGAACCTTATAGTGACAAAGGAAATATCCACAGAGGAAAACTAGAAAGAAGCTTTCATAGAAACTTCTTCATGATGTGTGAATTCATCTCACAGAGTTACACTTATATTTCGTAGAGCAGTCCATTAACACTGTCTTTGAGGAACCTGAGAAGGGCTTCCTTGGATCGCATTTAGGCCTACGCTGATAAAGGAAATTTCATCCGTTCAAAACATGAAAGAAGCTTTCCGAGAAACTTCTTTCTGATCTGTGAGTTCATCTCACAGACGTATAACTTAGACTTCAGGAAGCAGTTTGCAAACACTCTTTTCGTGGATTCTGGAAAGTAATATTTGGGAGCCCATAGGGGCCCATGGTGAAAAGGAAATATCCTCACATAATAACTCGAGAGAAGCTTTCTGAGAGATTGCTTTCTGAAGTGTGACTTCATTACACAGAGTTCCACCCTTCCCTTCTTGGAACAGTTTGCTAACACTGTTGTCGTGGAATCTCCAAAGGTGTATTTGGGATCGCTTTGAGGGCTATGGTGAAAAACTAAATATCCTCACATAATAACTATAGAGAAGTTTCTGAGAAACTGCATTGCCATGTGTGAATGCAACTAACAGAGTAACACGTTTCTCTTCAGTGATCAGTTTGTTAACACAGTTTTCTGGAAATCTGCAATTAGAGACTTCATAGCGCAATGAACCTTGCGGTGTCAAAGGAAAAATCCACAGATGAAAAATGGAAAGAAGCTTTCTTAGAAACTTCTTGGTGATGTGTGAATTCATCTCACAGAGTTAAACTTATGTTTCATGGTGCAGTCCATTAACAATGTCTTTGAGGAACCTGAGAAGGGCTTCCTTGCATCGCATTGAGGCCTACGCTGATAAAGGAAAATTCATCCGTTCAAAACGGGAAAGAAGCTTTCTGAGAAACTTGTTTCTGATCTGTGAGATCATCTCACAGACGTATGACTTAGACTTCAGGAAGCAGTTTGCGAAAACTCTTTTCGTGGATTCTGGAAAGTGATATTTGGGAGCCCTTAGGGGCCCATGGTGAAAAAGGAAATATTCTCATATAATAACGAGAGAGAAGCTTTCTGAGAGTTTGCTTTCTGATGTGTGACTTCATCACACAGAGTTCCAACCTTCCCTTCTTGGAACAGTTTGCTAACACTGTTGTCGGGGATTCTGCCAAGGTATATTTGGGAGCAAATTTAGGGCTATGGTGAAAACAGGAATATCCTCAGATCAAAAATGGAAAGAAGCCTTCTGAGAAACTGCATTGCCATGAGTGAATGCAACTCACTGACTTACACGTTTCTCTTCAGTGATCAGTTTGCTAACAAAGTATTCTGAATTCTGCAATGGGATAGCTCTTAGCGCAATATAGCTTACAGAGATAAAGGAAATATCCACAGATGAAAACTGGAAAGAATCTGTCTTAGAAACTTCTTTGTGATGTGTGAATTCATCTCACAGAGTTACACTTATGTTTCAAGGAGCAGTCCATTAAGAATGTCTTTCAGGAAACTGAGAAGGGCTTCCTTGGATCGCATTGAGGCCTACGCTAATAAAGGAAATTTCATCTGTTCAAAACGTGAAAGAAGCTTTCTGAGAAACTTCTTTCTGATCTGTGAGTTCATCTCACAGACGTATAACTTTGACTTCAGGAAGCAGTTTCGGAACACTCTTTTCGTGGATTCTGGAAAGTGATATTTGGGAGCCCATAGGGGCCCATGATGAAAAAGTAAATATCCTCACATAATAACTAGAGAGAAGCTTTCTGAGAGATTGCTTTCTGATGTGTGACTTGATCACACAGAGTTCCACGCTTCCCTTCTTGGAACAGTTTGCTAACACTGTTGTCGTGGATTCTGTAAAGGTATATTTGGGAGCTCATTGAGGGCTATGGTAAAAAAGGATATATCCTCACATCATAACTAAAGAGAAGCTTTCGGAGAAACTGCATTGCCATGTGTGAATGCAACTCACAGAGTTACACGTTTCTCTTCAGTGATCAGTTTGTTAACACAGTTTTCTGGATATCTGCAATTAGATACTTCATAGGGCAATGAACCTTACGATGACAAAGGACATATCCATAGATGAAAACTAGAAGGAAGCTTTCTTAGACACTTGTTGGTGATGTGAGATTTCATCTCACAGAGTTAAAATTATGTTTCGTACAGCAGTGATTAACACTGTCTTGAGGAATCTGAGAACGGCTTCTTTGGATGTCATTGAGGCCTATGCTGATAATGGAAATTTCTTCCGTTCAAAACGTGAAAGAAGCTTTCTGAGAAACTTCTTTCTGATCTCTGAGTTCGTCTCATAGACTTATAACTTAGACTTCAGCAAGCAGTTTCCTAACTCTTTTCGTGGAATCTGTAAAGTGATATTTGGGAGCCCATAGGGGCCCATGGTGAAAAAGGAAATATTCTCACATAATAACTAGAGAGAAGCTTTCTGAGAGATTCCTTTCTGATGTGCGGCTTCATCACACAGAGTTCCACCCTTCCCTTCTTGGACAGTTTGCTAACACTGTTGTCGTGGATTCTGCAAAGGTATATTTGGGAGCTCATTGAGGGCTATGGTGAAAAAGGAAATATGCTCACATAATAACTAAAGAGAAGCTTTCTGAGAAACTGCATTGCCTTATGTGAATGCAACTCACAGAGTTACACGTTTCTCTTCAGTGATCAGTTTGTTAACACAGTTTTCTGGAAATCTGCAATTAGATACTTCATAGCGCAATGAACCTTACGGTGACAAAGGAAATATCCACAGATGAAAACTAGAAAGAAGCTTTCTTAGAAACTTCTTAGTGATGTGTGAATTCATCTCACAGAGTTACACTTATGTTTCTTGGAGCAGTCCATTAACACTGTCTTTGAGGAATTTGAGAACGGCTTCTTTGGATCGCATTGAGGCCTAAGCTGATAAAGCAAATTTCATTCGTTCAAAACGTGAAAGAAGCTTTCTGAGAAACGTCTTTCTGATCTGTGAGTTCATCTCACAGACTTATAACTTAGACATCAGGAAGCAGTTTGCTAACACTCTTTTCGTGGAAACTGTAATGTAATATTTGGGGGCCAAGGGGGCCCATGGTGAAAAAGTAAATATCCTCACATAATAACTAGAGAGAAGCTTTCTGAGAGATTCCTTTCTGATGTGTGGCTTCATCACACAGAGTTCCACCCTTCCCTTCTTGGAACAGTTTGCTAACACTCTTGTCGTGGATTCTGTAAAGGTATATTTCGGAGCTCTTTGAGGGCTATGGTGAAAAAGGACATATACTCACATAATAACTAAAGAGAAGCTTTCTAAAAAAGTGCATTGCCATGTGTGAATGCAACCCACAGAGTTGCACGTTTCTCTTCAGTTATCAGTTTGTTAACACAGTTTTCTGGAAATCTGCAATTAGATACTTAATACCGCAATGAACCTCACGTTGACAAAGGAAATATCCATAGATGAAAACTAGAAAGAAGCTTTCTTAAAAACTTCTTGGTGATGTGTGAATTCATCTCACAGAGTTACACTTATGTTTCGTGGAGTAGTCCATTGACACTGTCTTTGAGGAATCTGAGAACGGCTTCATTGGATCGCATTGAGGCCTACGCTGATGAAGGAAATTTCATCCGTTCAAAATGTGAAGGAAGCTTTCTGAGAATCGTCTCTCTGATCTGTGAGTTCATCTCACAGACTTATAACTTAGACTTCAGGAAGCAGTTTGCTAACACTCTTTTCGTGGAATCTGTAAGTGATATTTCGGAGATCATAGGGGCCCATGGTGAAAAAGGAAATATCCTCACATAATAACTAGAGAGAAGCTTTCTGAGAGATTCCTTTCTGATGTTTGGCTTCATCCCACAGAGTTCCACCCTTCCCTTCTTGGATCAGTTTGCTGACACTGTTGTCGTGGATTCTGCAAAGGTATATTTGGGAGCTCATTGACGGCTATGGTGAAAAAGGAAATATCATCACATAATAACTAAAGAGAAGCTTTCTGAGAAACTGCATTGCCATATGTGAATGCAACTCACAGAGTTACACGTTTCTCTTCAGTGATCAGTTTGTTAACACAGTTTTCTGGAAGTCTGCAATTAGATACTTCATAGCGCAATGAACCTTACGGTGACAAAGGAAATATCCACAGATGAAAACTAGAAAGAAGCTTTCTTAGAAACTTCTTGGTGATGTGTGAATTCATCTCACAGAGTTACACTTATGTTTCGTGGAGCAGTCCATTAACACTGTCTTTGAGGAATCTGAGAACGGCTTCATTGGATCGCATTGAGGCCTACGCCGATAAAGGAAATTTCATCCGTTCAAAACGTGAACGAAGCTTTCTGAGAAACGTCTTTCTGATCTGTGAGTTCATCTCACAGACTTATAACTTAGACATCAGGAAGCAGTTTGCTAACACTCTTTTCGTGGAATCTGTAATGTAATATTTGGGAGCCCAAGGGGGCCCATGGTGAAAAAGGAAATATCCTCACATAATAACTAGAGAGAAGTTTTCTGACAGATTCCTTTCTGATGTGTGGCTTCATCACACAGAGTTCCACCCTTCCCTCTTTGGAACAGTTTGCTAACAATGTTGTCATGGATTCTGCAAAGGTATATTTGGGAATTCATTGAGGGCTATGGTAAAAAAGGAAATATCCTCCCATAATAACTAAAGAGAAGCTTTCTGAGAAACTGCATTGCCATGTGTGAATGCAACTCACAGAGTTACACGTTTTTCCTCAGTGATCAGATTGTTAACACAGTTTTTTGGAAATCTGCAATTAGATACTTCGTAGCGCAATGAACCTTACGGTGAGAAAGGAAATTTCCACAGATGAAAGCTAGAAACAAGCTTTCTTAAACTTCTTGGTGATGTGTGAATTCATCTCACAGAGTTACACTTATGTTTCGTGGAGCAGTCCATTAACACTGTCTTTGAGGAATCTGAGAACGGCTTCATTGGATCGCATTGAGGCCTACGCTGATGAATTAAATTTCAACGTTCAAAACGTGAAAGAAGCTTTCTGAGAAACGTCTTTCTGATCTGTGAGTTCATCTCACAGACTTATTACTTAGACTTCAGGAAGCAGTTTGCTAACACTCTTTTCGTGGAATCTGTAAGTGATATTTGGGAGACCATAGGGTCCCACGGTGAAAAAGGAAATATCCTCACATAATAACTAGTGAGAAGCTTTCTGAGAGATTCCTTTCTGATGTGTGGCTTCATCACACAGAGTTCCACCCTTCCCTTCTTGGAACAGTTTCCTAACACTGTTGTCGTGGATTCTGCAAAGGTATATTTGAGAGCTCATTGAGGGATATGGTGAAAAAGGAAATATCCTCACATAATAACTAAAGAGAAGCTTTCTGAGAAACTGCATTGCCATATGTGAATGCAACTCACAGACTTACACGTTTCTGCTCACTGATCAGTTTGTTAACACAGTTTTCTGGAAATCTGCAATTAGATACTTCATAGCACAATGAAACTTTCGGTGACAAAGGAAATATCCACAGATGAAAACTAGAAAGAAGCTTTCTTAGAAACTTCTTGGTGATGTGTGAGTTCATCTCACAGAGTTACACTTATGTTTCGTGGAGCAGTCCATTAACACTGTCTTTGAGGAATCTGAGAACGGCTTCATTGGATCGCATTGAGGCCTACGCTGATAAAGGAAATTTCATCCGTTCAAAACGTGACAGAAGCTTTCTGAGAAACGTCTTTCTGATCTGTGAGTTCATCTCACAGACTTATAACTTAGACTTCAGGAAGCAGTTTGCTAACACTCTTTTCGTGGAATCTGGAAAGTGATATTTTGGAGCCCCTAGGGGCCCATGGTGAAAAAGGAAATATCCTCACATAATAACTAAAGAGAAGGTTTCTGGGAAACTGCATTGCCATGTGAGAATGCAACTCACAGAGTTACACGTTTCTCCTCAGTGATCAGTTTGTTAACACAGTTTTCTGGAAATCTGCCATTAGATACTTCATAGCACAATGAAACTTTCGGTGACAAAGGAAATATCCACAGATGAGAATTAGAAAGAAGCTTTCTTAGAAACTTCTTGGTGATGTGTGAATTCATCTCACAGAGTTACACTTATGTTTCCTGGAGCCGTCCATTAACACTGTCTTCGAGGAATCTGTGAACGGCTTCTTTGGATCGCATTGAGGTCTACGCTGACAAAGGAAATTTCATCCGTTCAAAACGTGAAAGAAGCTTTCTGAGAAACTTCTTTCTGATCTGTGAGTTCATCTCATAGACTTATTACTTCGACTTCAGGAAGCAGTTTGCAAACACTCTTTTCGTGGAATCTATAAAGTGATATTTGGGAGCCCATAGGGGCCCATGGTGAAAAAGGAAATATCCTCAAATAATAACTAGAGAGAAGCTTTCTGAGAGATTGCTTTCTGATGTGTGACTTCATCTCACAGAGTTACGCTAGTGTTTTTTGGAGCCGTTTCTTAGGACTGTTTCCGTGGATTCCGAGAAGTGATATTTCTGATGGCTTTGAAGAATAGAAGGAGAAAAGAAATATCCTCCAAGAAAAAGCGGAATCAAGCTTTCTGAGAAACTCCTTTGTGATATGTGAATTCATTTCACAGTGTTACATCACCCTTTTCGGGGGAGTTTCCTAGCACTCATTTTGAGGAATCTCAGATGTGATGTCTTGGATATCGTTGAATCGCTTGGTGAATAAGGAACGATCCTCAGAGAAACCTGCAGAGAAGCCTTCTCAGAAACTTCTTTGTTGTGGATGAATTCAGCCCACAGATGTCCATCATTCTTTTGACTGAGAAGCTTGCTAGCAGAGTTTCCGCAGAATCTGCAAGAGGACACACTGTGACGCACCGAGACCACAAATAACCTCGTCTTACTAAAGAAAGAAGCTTTCTGAGAAACCGCTTTGTGATGTGTGAATTCAATTCACTAAGTTACAGCTGTATTTCGTGGGGCCGTGGCCTAGCCCTATTTGTGTGGAATCTGAGAACAGATATTCCGGATCCCATTGAAACAATGGGGCCAATGGAAATATCTTCCAATAAAAATGGGAAAGAAGCTTTCTGAGGAACTTCTTTGTGATCTGTGAATTCATCTCACAGAGTTACAATTTAGGCCTCATGAAGCAGTTTGCTACCTCACTTGTCGTGGAATCTGCAAAGCGATATTTGGGAGTCCATTGGGGCCCATTGTGAAAAAGGAAATAGCCTCAGATAACAACTACAGAAAAGCTTTCGGAGAGACTGCATTCTGATGTGTGACTTCACCACACAGAGTTCCAACCTTCCCTTCTTGGAACAGTTTGCTAACACTGTTGTCGTGGATACTGCAAAGTGATATTTGGGAGCTCATTAAGGGCTATGGTGAACAAGGAAATATCTTCAGATAAACACTGGAAAGAAGCCTTCTGGGAAAAGGCACTTCGATGTGTGAATGCAACCCACAGAGTTACACGTTTCTCTTCAGTGATCATTATGTTAACACAGTTTTCTGGAAATCTGCAATTAGATACTTCATAGCGCAATGAACCTTACGGTGACAAAGGAAATATCCACAGATGAAAAGTAGAAAGAAGCTTTCTTTGAAACTTCTTGGTGATGTGTGAATTCATCTCACAGAGTTACACTTATGTTTCGTGGAGCAGTCCATTAACACTGTCTTTCAGGAATCTGAGAACGGCTTCCTTGGATCGCAATGATGCCTACGCTGATAAAGGAAATTTCATCCGTTCAAAACGTGAAAGAAGCTTTCTGAGAAACTTCTTTCTGATCTGTGAGTTCATCTCACAGACTTATAAATTAGACTTCAGGAAGCAGTTTGCTAACACTCTTTTCGTGGAATCTGTAAAGTGATATTTGGGAGCCCATAGGGGCCCATGTTGAAAAACGAAATATCCTCACATAATATCTAGAGAGAAGCTTTCTGAGAGATTCCGTTCTGATATGTGGCTTCATCACACAGAGTTCCATCCTTACCTTCTTGCAACAGTTTGCTAACACTGTTGTCGTGGATTCTGCAAAGGTATATTTGGGAGCTCTTTGAGAGCTATGATGAAAAAGGAAATATCCTCACATAATAACTAAAGAGAAACTTTCTGAGAAACTGCATTGCCATGTGTGAATGCAACTCACAGAGTCACACGTTTCTCTTCAGTGATCATTATGTTAACACAGTTTTCTGGAAATCTGCAATTAGATACTTCATAGCGCAATGAACCTTACGGTGACAAAGGAAATATCCACAGATGAAAAGTAGAAAGAAGCTTTCTTTGAAACTTCTTGGTGATGTGTGAATTCATCTCACAGAGTTACACTTATGTTTCGTGGAGCAGTCCATTAACCCTGTCTTTCAGGAATCTGAGAACGGCTTCCTTGGATCGCATTGATGCCTACGCTGATAAAGGAAATTTCATCCGTTCAAAACGTGAATGAAGCTTTCTGAGAAACTTCTTTCTGATCTGTGAGTTCATCTCACAGACTTATAAATTGGACTTCAGGAAGCAGTTTCCTAACACTCTTTTCGTGGAATCTGTAAAGTGATATTTGGGAGCCCATAGGGGCCCATGTTGAAAAAGGAAATATCCTCACTAAAGAGAAGCTTTCTGAGAAACTGTATTGCCAAGTGAGAATGCAACTCACAGAGTTACACATTTCTCTTCAGTGATCAGTTTGTTAACACAGTTTTCTGGAAATCTGCAATTCGATACTTCACAGCGCAATGAACCTTACGGTGACAAAGGAAATATCCATAGATGAAAACTATAAAGAAGCTTTCTTTGAAACTTCTTGGTGATGTGTGAATTCATCTCACAGAGTTACACTTATGTTTCGTGGAGCAGTCCATTAACACTGTCTTTCAGGAATCTGAGAACGGTTTCCTTGGATCGCATTGATGCCTACGCTGATAAAGGAAATT